>NC_056727.1:1129937150-1130105272 GCF_019279795.1 Protopterus annectens | reverse complement strand
ATGGGATCCTGTTTACTCTTAACATGATTAAGATATAATATTGTCATATCCTGGATACTGTTGGCTAGGCTTGTAGAGGCTCTTGTGCCATTAGCCTGGTAATTACCTATGAATCTATGTTATGATTCTGATTACCATACACTAGATCTGTTTTATCTTAACATGTTGCTTACATATGCTCAGCATGTTATATTATAACTTTCCATGTTAGCTCCAAAGCTTAATTAAAAAATAAGGGATGTGCTTGCCTTCCCCATTTGTACAACAGTATGCTGCAAGCAGAGTTCTCTACTGAAGGAAAAAAGTGAAAAACTTTAATTTGGCTTGCCTTCTACAGCACAAACAGAATTAGGAGAGGAGTGCATCTGTCAGCACTATGGATAGTACTTAGTAGAGAAAATCCATCCATCAACCAAGCTTTCTCTGTAGCACAAGGTGTAAACTCTAAGAGCTAAATAAAAAAAGCAGTTGAATCAGGGTTTGACTCCAGTATGCAAATCATATTACAAAGAGTGTCAGAATGTGATTGTTATAGTAACTTTTTATCATGACTTTAAGAATACATAGGAATGACTATTAAAAATATGTAGCCTGGCCAAACTTTGTGTGTAATAAATCTTTTATACCTACTACACAAGAGACATGCTTCGAGAGAAATTATAAATTATCTTGGTGTATAATGTGGTGTAAGGCAAACACTCTCCGCATTTTGCAATAACACCTGAAATGCTATTTAGCATCACATACTACAATTACTAATTGTGAGACTTCACACAAATGCTGTGGACTACAACTGATCAGACAGAAGGGACTTAGACATACATATAGTCAACTCATTCACAGGAATGACAGAAAAACAAGCAGTAAGAGTTTCACTTCATGCTAAATTTAAACCATTGTCACAATGAAAATTTAAATTTATAGACATATTTCACACATGTCAAAATCATACCTTTGAAGGGACATTAATAACCTATTCAGCCAGCCAATGGTAGATGTAGGTTTTCTTCTTCAGCTAAGTAATTGCAGACTGAAAATGCCCTAACATGACATTTACATCTATATCAGCCTAATGAATGGTCAGCAGTTCAAAGGGGTGAGAGAGAGAGAAATGCAGACACATATGAAAGGGTGGTGTTATGGGTTATTAATGCACATCTTTATGGTGTGTCCTCATTATTCATCTGTCATGAGCTGTATCAATAACCGATGGCTCTGGGGATCAAGAAGCTATAAGACAGACAAAACCTGATGAAGACATGAGTAGAATAATGGTGGTTTACTAAATCTTCCTTATGGTAATGAATGTATTGGCAACTGCTTAAATGGATAAAAGTAAGATGTGTCATGAAACATATCATACAAGTACAACGTCACAGTAAGAACTAATGGGACATAAATCTGGAAACAAATCCTCAATGCTATGGTCAAAAATGAATCTTCAGACAGCTGATTTATGTCAACACTGCAGAGGATGTTGCAATTGACTACAGCTAATAGCATGTGTTTGGGCTGCTCAAGTCAAGGTTCCGGTGCCTGGACACATCTGGTGAAGCCTTGCAGTACTCACCAACTACATGTACCCAAATTGTCATGGTATGTGCTATGCTACACAATATGATCCTGCGAAAACAGCTGCAGCAGGAGTAGCATAGGGCTGGGCACAACAGCCCCCCACCATTGCCAAGGCCATCACAGGCAGAGCGTGACTCGGAGGAGGAACAATCTGAGCCTGCCCCAGTAGGAAGAAGGAGGCGTGCCCAGTATGCTTTAGCCTTGGCAAAGAGGCAATGCATAGCATATACACTAGCTCAGTAGGAACCCTGGAAATGATACCTCTCTCTGACTCGCACATATAGTAAAAGCAATGCCTAACTTGATACTACCTGTTAACAAACATGTATAGGGAGTGTAAAATGTGCATCTGACATAGGCAGCCCTGCAGCACCACCTGAGGTATGATTGCTATGTGTTAAGCAATATAAAGCACTGCTAAACAGCTCTCACCACTATTTAGTATATGTAAACAAAATTGCACACACTAAGTAGCACAGCTACAGGCAATGTTCAGCAATAATGTGCGCTGTCCAGCAATGTTGGGCAACATTGAGCAATGTTGTGCAAGTCTGGTCAAGTGTGGGTATAGGTCATCAAAAGCAGGTTAACCAGTTCATATTTGCTTCACTTGTCTTGAAGCAGTCTGTTCTGGCATGTATGAAAATATGAAGCAGTGACAGTCCTCAAACCCAGGATACAGTGCACTATAGTCACAGTACAGAACCACTAAACCATGATAGTATATCAATGGTTAGTTTGTATGAAAAAATGTTGATAAGTCAATGCTAAGTATCTCATGGAAACCTTGCAGGCATAGCATAATCCCTGTTGAGTTAAGACACAAAGGTGAGGCCTGCAGTAATAATAGAACCTGATATTCAACACACATATAGCATAAATGTTAATATTGGTAATGTTCACACACATCAACAAATGTAGTGGACCTCAGGCAGCAACATACTGCAAGGTCACACTGGGCATGCTCACACACTTGAAACTATGAGACAAATGTCAGGCAACAAAACACTGAAAATCTGAACCGGGCATGCTCACACACTTAGGGCAAGTTTGAGTACAGCAGTGGGCCACACATATAACTCAGTTGCATGTGTCAACCCAGGAACCTCGCACTATTTACCAATCCACGATGTGCACACAGTGATATGACAACAGACACAATATAATATAGTGAAATACTGTCACAATCAAACATGTTATGCAGAAACCTAGGTTGTTCATAGGAAGTGGTAAAGCAAAGGAAAACAAAACCTGCAATCAGTACCATCACTGATCAATGTGCATCCTGAACATTAGCATAGGTTCAGAGGTTGACACTAGGCTATCTGCCCTAGGGTATGTAGAAGCCTAGCCACAGTGTGTTTCTATTTGTATTCTGCAACCACGCTAGATCAGTAGACTGTTCCTGTTAATAGTAGGTCACACAAGATATCTCACGTATGTTCATTACATTCTGCCTCTGTCTAGCAAGGACCCATAACATATCCCAGGGCTAAACATACGATCACCCATCCACCTGTGAAGATGTCACCTGTATGTGGTCAGCGTGGGTCTGTGCATATGTGGGATTGCGATCACATTCCCAAGTGAGTGGGGCCTCTGTGATGGTAATATGCCCCTCCAGCATGTCCTATTAACATCATTGCTCATGAACCTGTCCCTGGAGCATGTAACTGTAAGGGACATTGATATCCTCATGTGGAGCCTGTCCATCAATGCTGTGATGGACATGGCTTCAAACAAAAGGCACAGACTGCATCCAAGTAGGCAGTAAGCAACTGAGAAGAGCTGGGGTCACCATAGCCAAACTGTGCATACCATCTGTGTGAGTCCATAGATCCACTTGGTTATGTAAATCTGTGTACATTCCAGTTGCTGCAGGTGTTGGGTAAGGTACATCCAAAATGGGGCATTGTATCCAAGCATGTTCTTGATGACTATAGGGTCACAATGACCCCACCTGATCTGGATGTAAAACTGTATGGGATAAGGTTGGCTAAATAGAAGGTGTGTCCAACAACATTGGCAACGTAAATGTCAAAGGTGAGAGTACTAAGTATTCATGTCCCCAAATCAGAAATCACACACACTGTACGAGATGTATCATCACCTATGTGGTAATGTGTGTGCACGATGTTACTACCAAAGGTGATGACTATGCATCCAAAGGAAGGTCGCTCTAGGCCATGGCTCTGGCAGCAGTCATCCATCTCTGAGACCCTTTCAGAGGATGCTTGTGTCAGCTATGGAATCAATTATGGCACACAGTTTGCAGTCATCTGCAAACATGGTCATCCATATTCCTCCTGTGTTAGCCAGTATGTATCAGAAATATATACGGAACAAGAGAGGTCCCAGGACTGAGTCCTGTGGGATGCCAAGTGTAACTGGTGTATAGTCAGACATCGCACCTGCAATGCTGACCATGTGTGCACTATCCATGATCCAGTTAGAAATCCATCTTGTGACATATGTGTAGATATTGAACCCGGTGATCTAATGTGTAAAGGCCAAGTGGGGTATTGTGTAGAAGTGGTGTGCGAGCTCCAGGTAGGCTGTGTGGAAAACCCTGTGTACGTCTATGGACTTGTTAACTGTTTAAAGACATCAAACATCTGCAAGAGGCAAGATATGCCCACAACAACACCAAATTGTGTAGGATCCAGTGTCTGTAGGTTCACAATGTGTATGTGTAAGTGTTCCATGATGATACACTCCATAGCATAGCAGACCAGGATAGTTAGGCATATATTGTGATAATGTCCAGGGTCCCTTGTGGCACCAGCACTGTGGAGTGGGCACACCATAGCTGTACGCCATTCCATGGGTACACATCCTGTAGTAACTGTGATATTGAACAGTGACATAATGTGAGTGTGAAGTTTGTCATGAATCTCGTGTATGCCACAGTCTGGGACACCATCTGCTCCCACTGATGCTGTGTTGTCTGCTATGGAGAGGGCAGCACACACATGTTCATCTGTGATGTCAGGGAGGCTACACCCTGTTGTGATGGACATGTGCATTGCAGGGGGGATGGTGGGGAACATTCCCACTGAACCTGTTGTCCAGGATGTTCGCAATGTCAGTGGGTTCACTGTATCATTTGTAATTATGCAGTAACACACAGGATATCTGTGAGTTCCCACCCAGGTCCCCTGACATAACTAAATAAGGCCTTGTGATTGTCCATAGTGTCTGTTGCAAGTGTCCGTTAGAAGTGGGCCTTAGATGAATCAACAAGTGATCGTAGCTATACCATAGTACTGATCAGAGATGCCTTCCTGATTGTGATTGTGCTCTATAATGTAGTAGCCTCCTCCTGTCCCTGTATAGCTCAGTAATGACCGTGGTCCAGTAAACAGGTCCCCTGCCTTTGGAGGAGTGAGTCTTGTAGTTATCTGGGATAGCATGAACCATGCATTCCAGTAGTTGTCCATAGAATGTGCTTGTAAAGTATGAAGTGGTCTGAGCCATAGTTAACACTGTCCCAGGGTCATTGAGGGATACCACCTCAGTTTGTACAAGTGTGATGTTTGCACATGAGAAGTATGTCACTGAGATCACATAGGATGTGTGTGTGTGTGTGATATGTATGTCTAGTGAGATGAATGTATGTTCCGACCTTAACAATTGCAGGTATACCTCTGTTGTGGAACATAGAGTCCCCATGTGGGTGATGATCAGGTCCCACATGTTTAACCCCCTGTGGGTGTGGTGACCAGGTCTGCCATAGCATTTGAGTGTAACAATCCTAGCAACTGTTGTGCAAGGGTGTCACTGCTTGAGTAGTATACCCAGTCAATGTTTGTGTATTTGAAATCACACAATATAATGGTGTTTGGTGAGACCTTCACATTCCCCAGTGTTCTCAGGAATAACGACTGTAGTGGCCAAGTTTGGGAGTGTGGTCTGTAACAGTCTACAAACAGAAATGCAGTTTTGCCCACTCACAGTTGCACATGTGCATTCCCCAATGCTTTGTGTACTGCTACCAACCTGGAGGTGTGTGTATGAATGATGTATATGGATACCCCCCCCCCTATTGTTGTTGTCCTGTCCGAGTCTTGTGTCTGAAAACCATGGTATGATGTAAAACCTGTTAGTGCTACTGTGCTTTTGTGAGCCTGAACCAGGTGTTTGTTACTGCACATATATGGACAGATTTCATACTGATGTGAGTCCTGAGTGCATGCATTCTGAGGGTTAGACATCAGTTGTTGAGCACCATCACTCTCCGTTTCCTGTACCCTGTAACGTTTATGGCTGTGGTTATGTCTTCTGACCCTTGCTTCAAACAGCCACTATGTGTGTGTCAAGAGCCTAAGGCAGTCTGTGAAAGCCTAGGGGTGACAGGTGCATGGCGTCCATAGAAAATGTACATGGCATGTTGAGCATGTAATCCCAGGCTGACAGACACTGGATCCCCTGTGAATTACAACAATATGTTAGGCAACTGTCAAAAATGATCATCTCATCTGTATACTGTGACATAGTACTTGGTGAGGGTAAGATGCTACACAAGGTCAGGGTCATACTGTCCTGGGCTACATGATCAGAGAGCTCCTCTATGTCTCTTGTCATGTAGTCCAGGGAGGAACATCTGAGGGTTTACACACCAGAATGGTCAATGATGGAGCCATATTTGTACTTGCAGTGGACTGACAACAGTGCATGTGTCATGTGGCATATCCTGGCACCCGACACACAGCACAAAGTGACCTTCACCTTGTTCAGCCTGGTGAGTGGGATGTCAGTGTGACGGACAATTACAGTCACCTAATACAAGTGTATGAGATGTGTTGTGTAGGCCTAAGGGCAGTGACTGTGTATCACAATGACTTTGTGAACTATGTGATATGTGTGTATGGTTGTGTGTTAGCAGTTGTTTGTGTGTCTGCTTTGGATGTCTCAGCTGCTTAGGCAGAGTATATGTAGATGCTCCAAGTATGTCATTGTGTGTCAATGTATATGGTTTGCTGTTGTCATAGGTGCATGTGCGACTGTATTTGTGGTGTGTGTGGTTACCTTCACCACCCGATAGACTGTGCCAGACATGGCTTGGGAGAGCTCAGCCTCCTGTCTGTCTATACAGTTGCACCTCTCACATATATCTGAGTTTGTTGGTAGGAGGACAGTGTTACCTGTGTACATAAGGCAGTTGTAACAATGCGTCAGAATACCAATATGCACCAGATGGACTGGAGAGTATACATGAAAGCGACCGTTGGACATGCCAGGATATGATGATGACATACACTGTCGACTGATCACAAAGGATCAGTAGTGTGTCAAGTGTGTAAAAGAGTATAACAGGGTTTTAGTGTTCAGGTATGTTGTTGCTGTGGAAAGATAATCTGCAAAGGAGTACAGACAGAAACATTACACCTCCTTCAGCTATGTCAGAAATATCGATGTACAGTCATATATGTCCTGAGTCAGGGTCAACTGTACCTGACTGACAATGTCAACATCCTGTCAGACAGGCCCATATATACATACCCACCTCCCAGTGACAAAAGGCCCTAACATCATACCAGGAGATATCACATGTAGAATGTGTAAACTGGTCCTCCCAATGCCAAATGAATCCCATCATGTGGATAACATTGTTTCCCCATATGTGTCATAAATGAACGACAGGACAAACAGACACTGCACCCGATCAGTCTGTTGAGCCTCACACTCTCTACAGTATCTTACACCATTGAATGTGTTACAGCAACATGCGGCACACCCCACAAGTGTTGGTGCACAACACACCATGGGAACTATATTCCTATAAGCCTATGAAGTCCGAAATGCTAGTCCATGGAGTCCATCATGATTGCAGTCAGGAACAGAGATATTGTAAACCGACAAACACACAACCCAAATGTCTGTGGTATGTCAATGAGCACATAATGTTCCCCAAACCTGCTAGATAGCTTGCAAGGCAGCCACCCAGGACATACATCACTGACAGGAGCAACACAGGTCCCACATAGACTTTGAATAGCCCTTTACCAACATCACAGACACATGTTGTATCCACAAAACCTACAATCTGTGCATGAATATGTATTGTCATATGAAGGAATGGTAATTTGTCCACAGATAGATCACACCAGGTATGAATTGTGTATTCCTGTTCAAGATGTTCACACCTGCTGACCCACAAGGTTCATTCCTGGGATTGCATAACACTAAGTACACACATATTACCATGTCCAGTCTGATGATGTCAGCAACCTACAAATATAGCATGTGAATAGAAACCACGCAGTCAAGAATTTAGCATGTCGTGTTAATGCGTAGCTCACTAATATCATAACAAAGTTAGGTACATGCTCGAATCCTGAAATTGCTGTGTGTGTGTGTGTGAGATTGCCGTTGAGAGGAGTGGCCTTTTTGGTGACTGTGGAAATACATTAGGAGTGGTGAATACCTCTTTGCCAAGTATGATGATGTCAGCATCCTACAAATAGAGCTTTGGAAATAACTGCTCCCAGTAAAGAAAAATAGTGCATCTTGTTAATGCGTATTTCACTAGTGTCATAACATAGTTAGGTAGGGGTTTGAATCCTGCAAATGCTGGGGGTGAATGTGTGTGTGAGATTGCCTCTGAGATGAGTGGCCATTTTGGAGACTGTGGAAATACATTAGGAGTGGTGAATACCTCTTTGCCAAGTGTGATGATGTCAGCATCCTACAAATAGAGCTTTGGAAATAACTGCTCCCAGTAAAGAAAAATAGCGCATCTTGTTAATGTGTATTTCACTAGTGTCATAACATAGTTAGGTAGGGGTATGAATCCTGTGAATGTGTGTGTGTGAGATTGCCTTTGAGAAGTGTGGCCTTTTTGGAGACTGTGGAAATACATTAGGAGTGGTGAATACCTCTTTGCCAAGTTTGATGATGTCAGCATCCTACAAATAGAGCTTTGGAAATAACTGCTCCTAATAAAGCAAATAGCGTGTCGTGTTAATGTGTATCTCACTAGTGTCATAACATAGTTAGGTAGGGGTTTGAATCCTGTAAATGTGTGTGTGTGTGTGAAATTGCTTTTGAGAGGAGTGGCCTTTTCGGAGACTGTGGAAATACATTAGGAGTGGTGAATACCTCTTTGCCAAGTTTGATGATGTCAGCATCCTACAAATAGAGCTTTGGAAATGATTGCTCCCAAGAAAGCAAATAGCGCATCGTGTTAATGCATATCTCACTAGTGTCATAACATAGTTAGGTAGTGGTTTGAATCCCTCAAATGCTGAATATGAATGTGTTTGTGTGCGATTGCTTTTGAGAGGTGTGGCCTTTTTGGAGACTGTGGAAATACATTAGGAGTGGTGAATACCTCTTTGCCAAGTGTGATGATGTCAGCATCCTACAAATAGAGCTTTGGAAATAACTGCTCCTAATAAAGCAAATAGCGTGTCGTTAATGCGTATCTCACTAGTGTCATAACATAGTTAGGTAGGGGTTTGAATCCTGTAAATGTGTGTGTGTGAAATTGCTTTTGAGAGGAGTGGCCTTTTTGGAGACTGTGGAAATACATTAGGAGTGGTGAATACCTCTTTGCCAAGTCCTGCAAATGCTGTGTGTGTGTAATTTCCTGTCAGAGGAGTAGCCTTTTTGGAGACTGGGAAAACACATTTTAAAAGAGGTACATCCCTCTTCGGAAAGTCTGATGATGTCAGCATCCCACAAATATTCAAGGAGAACAGAAATCACCCAGTAATGCATATAGTGTGCCATGTTAATGTGTATCTTTCTAGTATCATAACATAATTAGGTAGGGGTTTGAGTCCTACAAACGCTGAGTGTGTGTGTGTGCCACAGGTGGTCAATGCAGTGTGGGTTTTGCTTTTACTACGGTATGACATATGTTTCAAACAGTATGTGCATTGCACACATCGGGTATCTGCGTGTCAAATAGATTTGTGCACGTGACCTCAATCAGTACATATGTGTGAAGCCTGCATATTACATGAATACATTTGTAACCTTCGACAGATTGTGCCGCTGCTTCTCAGATAATAGGTCAAATATGTATGTATGCTTCAAGACTGGCCAATGTAGTGATCCTTGGCCAAGGACATCCCTGCCACACACACCCATGACATGTACTATAGAGTACTGCGAGTGAGGATAATTGCTGGGGTATATGTCAGACATGTTCATACACAATGACTGGCAATAATGGACAGTCATTATAGGTGTGCACCAGCTCTGTGGATATGCATGCAGGCCCCTAATGTGTTATGTGAAATACCAAGGGACTCCACAATACCTATGGATATGTGGATACCAAGGGACAGATGACATAACACGTGTCTGTCTGTACACATTGGTACCCAACATACATGTTCAGGGCTACCACCTATATGGTACTGTCGGGATAGTATGTATAGTAAATGTGGATGACTATGCCATAGACAGCGTACTGCTATACAGCATGTATTGGACAACAGGTATCTGTCTGCATGATACCCTTGTGTAGGATATGCATCCCATCCGGGGAGTGCAGTGTAGGCTAATGCATGCATTTCCAGATGTGGATGAACATATCCCTAGTATGTTTGTATGTACTGAAGAGGGCTATATGCCACACAGGTGTGGTCCCAGGAACGTGTGGCAGTCAATACCATTGGTTACTGTTATAGTATAGTACTGGAAGGATCCAACTGTTACTGAGTTCCCTACAACTGTGAGTCATTTGTCAGGACATCATCTAATGATTGGTTATAGTCATGCTGTTGAGGTTATGTATACTGCCAGACTGCAGATCATTGACAGATATCAATGGTATCACCCACAGCATAGTGCCAACCAATGTCATACACACATGTGTACCCATGTTAGTACATATCTGTAGTAGAATGCAAACTGGCCATCGAAAGATACCATGAGATGTTAACAATGTGTAGTACAGGTTATGTCGCACAACCCACGTGTCCACTATGCACGTACATGCAGACAGTGCACACACACCATGTTCAGAGATGTACACCCGCTAATTTGTAATGCACACATGTACTGTCCACTCACTAACACATGCTGGCAACACTGTATACTTCAGCCAAGTGGCACATGGGTGGACAATACATACTCAGACCTAACACTGGTGTAAACTATGCTACAATGACTATCAGAGCTGTGATGCATAATGCCTGCTCAGATATACCTACAAGGATATCAGTACACCTTCCTGTTGGCAACTTGCTACTATTGCTACACTGCTATAATGTCACCCTGTGCATCAGCACCATGTTAGCCTATTCCTGCATCAATGCAACAGATGACAGGAGGTGGCACAGGTGTCATCATATGCACAGGGTGTGTTGTAGGTTTGCCAGAGCCCGACATTGACCCATCCAATCGGCATGTGTGTGTGTGTGTGTGTGTGTGTGTGTGTGTGTGTGTGTGTGTGTGTGTGTGTGTGTGTGTGTGTGTGTGTGAGGGACAACAGTACTGCATGTGCCAATGTTGAAGTAATGTGTGTGTGTGTATGTGTGAGCCCTAGTTGTATGGTAAATGTGTGTGTGTCTGCATGCACACAAATCCATCATGTGGCTGCCATATACGGGTGGTTGTGGGACAGCCACAGACTGTACCTGCTAGGCCATACAGATCACTGTCTCCAGCCACGGACACAGTACCTGTGCCTAGCAGGGGTGCTACGGGCAGTATCGGGTACCAACCCTGACTGGGTGCTATCATCAGAGGCAGAGGTATGATGACTGGATCCATGTCCCTGCTGGGACAGGCCAGTGCCACGTGCACGTGGTCTAGTAGGATGGTCAATGGACAGGACAGCCCCAGCATTGCTGGGGCTGGTACTGCAACTATGGGAGTGGCTGTGATCTGTAGTCCGTCTGCAATGACTTCCAGCTGATGCTGTTGCTGGCATGCATCCACATCAGCTTCTCATCCTTCCCGCACGGTCCTGGCTCGTGGCTAACACATTGTGGAGGACATCTAATGTCTCCCTCCAATGGCTATCAATGACCTCGGTGTAATTCTGGATGGCACCAGCAAGGTCACAGATGCTGTCATTGATAGCAGTGTAATGGGCCCTCTGCGCCCTTAGCCCCTGTCGGGTGTACCGTTCCATACGTGCCTGTGCCTGCATTACAGCCAGGAACATACTGGAGGTTGTAATACCACCAAGGGCACATCTGCCAGGGGCAATATGACCAGTGGTGCTCCCCCGAGAACCCCTGGACATCCGCCTATGTGGTACCATTCTGGTAATCTGGCTATCGCAGCTGTGAGGGGATGCACGTGCCTGAGGTACCACACTCTCCTGGTCAATGCCAACTGTATGCTGTCCCTCAGCTATGGCCATTGGTGACGAGGGATGTATTGGCAGTATGAGTGTGCACATAGATGGGGTTGACCGCTGTGTACTGTTGATTGGTGGACCAACGACAGACCCTGTCAGACCTTCCTGTGCCACAATACATGTCTCATCATCTCCACTATTAGTGGCGGTGACATCAGGTTCCCTGCTGCATTCAGCCATGCCTAACTCAGCACCTGTGGAATTAAGACAGGAAACGCACTTTACAATCTGTACATGATGTTAGCACACATGCACACATGAACACATGAACACATGCACATATGCACACATGCACACATGAACACATGCACACATGCACACATGCACACATGAACACATGCACACATGCACACATGCACACATGAACACATGAACACATGTACACATGCACACATGAACACATGAACACATGCCACATGAATACATGGTCACATGCACACATGCACACATGCACACATGTACACATGCACACATGAACACATGAACACATGCACACATGAACACATGCACACATGCACACATGCACAGAAATACACTGCTCACCACAGCGCACACACACACACACACACACACACACACACACACACACACACACACACACACACCAGCAATCCAACACATACACAATAGTGGGTGATGGTGGGTGACAGTATCACAGGGCAAACAGTCACCACACACGTGTCAGCAGGCAGACCATGTGTTGTTCAACACCATGCAGTACAAGTGTAGACAGCCCTATCTAATGTCATTATACATGGCTTTGATGCATGTGTGTAGTTGTTCAGTGATTGGCTACACCCTGGAACACAATGTGTACATGGACACAACATTGCTGTGCAAGTATTATCTGCTCTGCAATGTCATGTGCACCATCACTCAATGTTATACATACCATGGCTGCATGTGTTTTCTGTGTGACACATAGATTGCCATGTCTGATGACAGTGTCTGTGTCCATAGCACATAATAGTGAGCACAGGTGTAGCAATTGCATGCAATGTACAGACATGGGATGAGTGGTGCATGTAGACATGAAGGAATCCCAATGCACGACATGGACATTGCACAGTGGTTATGGTGCATGTGGGACATATTGCAGATATGTTGTTGCCAGCCATGACATGGCATGCTACACGACTGCAACATTAAAAACCACACATACCCAATGTGTATCATGTGACCTATACACCCAATAGCATTCCAGGACATATATGTGACTCTTTGTACAGATGGCAACTGTTGTGCAAAATGTGTATACTAGCATATGTAAGCACACACACAACATGCTATGCATGGTGTGCATAGGTGCATATGTTTACACACACAGAACAATGAGGTGCACAGCAAAGACTGCTATGTGTAGTACTGTGGTCACTGTAACTGGATGGGATGTAGTACCATGTGCCATCATCATCATCATGCATCTTGTGGTCACTCACGGCTACTACTGTGTGACAAACCACCACCTAGCATGCTGTACCTGAACTGCAGTGCCATGGATAAATTCACTACTACACAGACACTTTGTACATGGGTGTATGAGGTGCCCAGTAGGGAGCATTTCGTAACATGACTGTGTTATGTGTTGAAGAGTGTTGCACAGCCCCATGATAGGCCTCTACCCCTGAGGTACATCATGTGTGTGTGGATGACATGTGGGATACTGAAGTGTGACCTTACAGTGGGTGTGTGGTTACGCCATATGTAGCATGACTTTGTGTACTGCATGTGATAAATGTCTTATGTTGTATACCGGTGTTGCAACTATGCCTATCCAATGTGCAGTACGGGGTTGCCACAACTGTGTGTCATGCTCTGTGTATTGCATGTCATTGAGGCAGCTACTGACATTACTGAGCTGTGCATCGTCTCACAGCAAACATGCACGTTATGCATTATGCGTAGGTGTGTTACATGTACATGGCCTACACCTCACCTATGACATGCATATATCATTACCAACATTGCAGGTATACCACACTCACCAGCATGGATCGGCTGCCCTGACGACACTCCAGAGGGACCTACGAAAATATGAGAGGGTCCGTCAGTGGCCACAACTGTGGCATTGTTACAGTGGGTATGCTAAACTGCAATACAACAACAGTCAACAGTCACGGGTGTAGGGATATTATTCAAACTATCCGTATTGCACAACACTGGGCAGCGGAAATGCTAAACACACAGTACACATCTCACGTACACATAATCTAACAATACAGTTAACTGTAGTCTACAGATAGGGCATGTTACCTGCTTGCTCCAGGTGGATGTGCTGTGTGGCTCCGGCCTCCATTACAACACATGTCAGAGGTTGATGAAGCTGTTGTCCAGGAGCCACCATGCTTAGGAGCAGCTCCTCCGCTCTGGTGAGGGGGGGATGAATGGCCACCCCACCACCTGTAGCAAGCTGCTGTCTTTAGATATCAGATGCATGCTGCCAGACTTGTCTAATTAAAATCATTGCAGTGATGGCATACCTGCTCATATGTCTGGTTATGCATGCCTATGTCTTTTACTCGACTAACAAGTTCCTGCCACAGTACAGTCTGCTCCTGCTGGTGCTGGCTGCTTCTGGAGAAGAGCATTGTGTACCACTGCAATAGGCTGTCAAGTATCACCTCTTCCTCATCTGCTGTGTACGCTGGGTTGCATTGGTGGGCCATCTGGCTGGAAAAGATATGAACAATATGTGTGAGAGTGTCCTGTGGCACACTTTACACCTTTACCCACAGATATCACTTTACTGACATATATACCGTCCTATTGTCTGTCAGAGGTTACACACGTTCAATACCACATATTGGTTCTCAGGCCACAACTAACTAACACTGCTTGGCAAACTCTATATATCACACCACTATACAACAGTACCCAACACACTGTTTGTTACACATTGCACAACCTCAAGACAGGGGTGTATATCACACCAATGCACGAACAGAGTTGTCATCCATTGCAATGGATGTAAAGTACAGGTACAGTAGTACCAATCAACCACCCTAGTCATTGATGCCATAGCCCTGCCTAACAGATGTGTCCAGTTGTTACTATAGGTGGCATACTGCTGTAACAGACTATATATGTTGCTGGATACACACGTTAACCCTGTAACACACATATGATTGCAGCCATTGTACAGGCATAATCACACACACACATCAGGCAAACATACAACGCACCACTGTATGCCAACACAGATGAGCATTACCTGTGTACCAAACGGTACTGTGTGCCACTACTTACACACCCTTATGCCTGCAGTCTGTCCTCTGTGCAGACTACAGGAAACACACATGACAGTGTTTCCAAGCAATGTGAACGCACACCATACTGTGCTGTTTAGGCCTACAGCTTCAGGTAGTACTACAGTTCACACTGGTGATGGATTCACCAGCAGTAACACTCACTAAGCATACATGTATTGCTTTAGCCTACAATGTGACACCACATTCGTCAATGGAGAACTATGTCACATCATATGCCGTACTACTATGTCTGCCTAACAGTACATTACACTACCATGTCAGATACATCACACTAAGCTATCACACATTTACAGACCTTGCACACATTCAGAGTTACACTTATACAACCTCACATAGCAACTATTGCATTAAGTACATGTGTGAGTGCATAGTGTCATAGGTAGGTAATATGCTATTGGCCCTAGGGCCTACGGCAGCCTAGCCATATGCTACCCTGGCCTTTGACACACATGTACTTTGATTTCACTTGCCTCTGCCAACCTGAACCACAAAGGTGTTTCCTGGGGTGTATTACCAATCTCACACACAATCATCAGGGGTATTTATGACAACTGCTAAGGAGGAGCCTTGTTTGCTATTGCTATGTGGTCTATTCTGGTGTATGGCATATCTCTGAGATGGGAACCTATCCCTCCAGCATGTGCTGTTTAGTGAGCTGACAAGGTTTAGGGCCCTAGAGCGTGTATCCCTGAGGGATTGTGATATGTTGCCATGGTGGTTGTCACCCAGCTATGGGTGTGACATACCTCTGTATGTCCGGCAGGGGTCACCTCTGTGTGGCCAGTATGCAATACAGTGTAGTTGTGGTTTTGTGAGTCAGTCTGCATAGGGCATCTGTTTGCGGATGGTATTACCCTTTGGGAGGTCTGTCTGTGGCCTGTTCACCTGGTGTAGTTGTCATGTGAAGTACATACCACACAGGGCATTGTGATGAGTACAGGGGAACTCTACCCTATACTTCCATAGATGACACACCTGTTGTCATGACACATACCACACAGGCAGATTACAGGTGTAGTGTGGCACTGTCTTCATCAAAATGGAGGCTACTGTCCACCTGTGTCCCATGTTCCCTTATCACACCTTCACTGTTAGGTAGATCTCTACCTATGTGGTAGTTAATGGGTACACTGTTTTGGGAAGGTGGAATGGCACTGCAGTATCAACACTTGTCTACAGTCCATGCCCTGTTCACCACACACCTGTTGCTGTACATATGAGCCCGTGTCTCTCTGTCTCTCTCTCTATATATATATATATATATATATATATATATATATATATATATATATATATATATATATATATATATATATCTATATATATATACATATATATATATATATATATATATATATATATATATATATATATATATATATATATATATATATATATATATATATATATATATATATATATATATATATATATATATATATATATATATATATTAAGCATCTATACACATACATGTACACATCCATTGCTGTACACATGGATGTACATATAGGCACATGTACAGTCCACCTTTCATGGTGGGGATATCACTTATGCGACAGTTGTGGGATGTACAGGTATGTGATTAAATTGCACAGTTTGTGCAGAATGCATGTGGGCGTCCTCAGCCCTTGTAGCATTAGCAGGCCTCACTGTCTGTAACACAGCAGATCTGACAAATCTGTCCCACAGCATTTAACCACCACATGACATATATCAAGACTACCATAGCTGGCCTTAGGCATAGGCCTACTGGGCGGCTGCCTAGGGCGCCGCTCTAGCAGGGGTGCTTTTCCACTATTTTTGTGGACACATGGATGGGGGCACCAGGAAGTGTGGTAGGGTGCGCCGTGGAACCCATTTGCCTAGGGCACCAGTTGACCTAAGGCCACTCCTGAACACTGCATGCTGTCTTCTAGGCCACACACTACGACCTACATGGATATATGCACATATCAACCTTCACTGACAGATAGCTGTCCACCCTTCACTAACAGTTGCAGTATATCCCTTGCTCTATGCACATGTGTAGATACAGTGAGATACATACTGCTGCCACACATGGATGATTTGCAGTGTGTTGAGTACTCTTCAGCAACTTCTACAACATGCCAACACATACATGTGAGTTACATACCTTACCTTTGTATTTCCCTGCTCCGTGTGTTACGGTTTTGTATTTTTTTTTCTTTTTTATTGGTGGTTTGTTTTGGGTTTTTGCCCTCTATTTAACCTTCGGTCTCTGTTTCTCACTCTGTTCTGTCTCTGTCTCAGTCTGTGTCTGTGTCCGTTTCTCTCTCTCTCACACTCTCTATCTCACAGCACCTGCAATGATATAATTGCATGTGTGGACTGCAGGTACAGCCTGCTTTTCTAGGTATCTGCACTTGTGCATGTGACAGCCTCTGCACCAGTTGTTGCCCACCATTCAGTAATTGCATGCAGCCTGCTGTTTGGTGCTTGCATTACTCACTGTGATTGTAGCCCACTGCTATAAAATGCTAGGTTAGGTAGGCATAGCCCTTTCAGATTTCCAAGGTGAAGCCCATGCTTGTTTGCTCTGGACACCATTGTGTCAGTCTGAAGGTTGTTATATGTCTCTTATCTGATGCTAGGGTTGTAGCCAGTTATATGCATGTTGTACTCATACCTGCATGTTGCTGCTTCCAGCACACACATCTCAGTGTAGACATGTACGCACCCCTCCAAATGCTAACACAGGATACATGGGAGTATGTACTTTTTTCTCACTTACACAATTAACTGCCATACTAATGTGGTTATTGCACTGTATTCCTGTGGCCAGTATTTATCCTGGTCTGATACTGTGTGGTGTTTGTAAGGTGCTACTGTAACATTATTCTCTGCTAGGATAGCTGGTTCTCCTTTCACAGTCATGTCATGCAATTCCACAACCACTGCTGGTAAAGACCCACAGAAAAGGGTTTATGTTATACTATTCCTAATTTCCATTTACATTCCCTCATTGTAATGCATGATATATTTATTTCAGAACCAAATTGCTTGTATATCTGCTGTGGCTTAGTGGTAATTCATGCAGTCTATTATGTCAATGGTCTGGGGTTCGAGACTGGTAGAGGCGTTTTCTTTTGCTGCTCAGCAGAACAAGATCCCTGCCATAGAGTGACTAAGGCACTTTTAAGCAGTGGTAACCGGGTTTGCGTGGGTTTGTGCAATGCTTTGTGACGCTAAGCTAAGCGTACACATGTGCACACTCGCTTAATCCCGCTTATTACTGCTTAAAAGTGCTTGCTCCCGCTAACCCCCATGCTCATTTATTTGAAAGAAAAGAAAATGGGGAGATAGGAAAGTGGTGAAAAAGGGGGCACGGAAAGGGAAAGACAGTAGGAAAACATGCTCGGGATGTGCAGTATGGGTGAAGGGAAGGTCCATAGCTACCCATTTCTTTACTAGCAACAGCTGTGCATATGTTGAAAATTTGGAGTGAAATTTGAAACCTTCCACCCCTGAGAGAGGGGTGAGGACAACATAGTTTATTGTACCACCAATTAGAAGTATCAGTGTACATGTCCAATGGACATGTGTGCAAAATGGGAAGCTATGTATGGGGCGTAATTTTTTTTTTGGGTATAGATTGACCTTTTTGTTTTGTTTTTTTTTTTTCAGGGGAGAGTGGAAAGTGAGGTAGAGGAAGTAGGTATATTTGGGGAGGTAGGTTGGGAAGGTAAACAGACAAGACAAACAAGATGCATACAGGGGCAGAGTATGACACATGGAGTGGGTGAACACAATTGACGGGGAAGGATGATTGGAAATCGCAAGCCCATGAGCCCACACATGGTAACAGTGGGACTGAGATCCCCACCCATGGGCAGTCACCACTGGACCTTCACAGACCCGAGGGTCACTGTGCTGGGGGCTGCGTAGAAGGGGCAGGCTCACCCATGAGTCGCGCCACTCTCGCCTCAAGCTGGCGTAGGGGATCAGCGACTAAATGCTGGATCTCCCTACGCACCACAACCCGGACCCTTCAGAGGGTGACAGGAGGCCCTTCTCCGCCCACGCTTGCAGGGGGGGTGAGCCCCATCCCCTGCAGCTCTTCCACCCTAAGGTGGCGCAGGACCTATGGAGGAGGGTGGCCCGGGCTGGTCACCAGACCTGCTGGTGCCAGGTGCAACTGCCACCTGAGGAGGGACAGGTGGGTCCGCTGGGACCGGCCTTCCCATACATTCTGTGATTAGGTGTGTTTAATTACAACATAGGCAACAGCATTCCAAGTTAGTTGTAACAGCATGCAGTAGTATTCCCATTAACCCAACACACCAGGGTTACAACAGTTGAACAGCAAGCATAACACATGCATGTATTGAACGACAGTGGACATTCCAACAGCATGCAGGGATGATTGGTGGCAACAGGCCACCAAGATTGTGGTGTTTTAACAGGGGACATGTATCAAAGTAAGTGCAGATTTTATATAACAATAGGACATATCTCCCAACAAATGTTATGAGATTAGACACACCCGTTCAGGTGTGGAATTGCATTGTTTATGCACATGGAGTAGGGTGTAAAAAGAAACCTCCATTAACATCTTATTACTACTTTAACTGTACACTACATTCCTATTGACTGCAGGTGTATATCCCCTACATGTATTCTTACACTAGGCAACATGCATTTGATTGCGTTATGGGTTTTGCTACTTCATGATATACCTGGCCTATATCTGACATGGTAACTGTCCAGGATGCAGATGTTACTGCTACATATTTGTATTTAATTGACTTGTTTATGTATCTGCACATCTGGATGTGTTCACATGTCTTTTTTACTTGTTTTCTACACAACCCTACTTTTCAGGTAGCACACTATCATTTCTGGGGTACACCTTGACAGGCTATTCGTGTGCCAGATTTACCTATGCATGTCAGCCATTTCACAACTGTTTAGGACTGTTGCATACTTCACAGCTACTGGCACTTCCTTCATCCACTTTATATGGGACTGCACTACTGGGGGTTGTCAGCACTTACTACAACAGAGTAACATTTCTTCACTGCAAGCGTACAACAACATTTCTGAGTAACTGGCACATACACTCTGCAAGTATTATACCTTTCTTATTTACATTAAAACTCTTTTCTATGGGCTCTCTCCTGTATTTGACATTACACTGTATACAGTAGACATATTCAGGACATGTTATACCTTTATTGATAGGTTACAAGACAGTTCTGCAGGCTCACTCACTTTTTGTCTATGACAGTGTATGCAGAGATAATATTCCAAACATGTTTTTGCTTTATTCATGGGTTACTACACTCTGTTCCTGGTTATCTGACTTATGATATGTAACAGTACATGCAGAGGATTTATTCAGGGAATGAATGTTTTATACTTCACAGCTACTGCCACTTCCTTCGTCCACTTCCTATGGGACTGCACAAGTGTGGGTTGACAGCACCTAATACAACAGTACTATTTTTTATTGCAAGGGTACAACAACATTTCAAAGTAAGTGACACAGACAGACTCCAGGTTTTATACCTTTATTAATTACATTGAACACTCTTTTCTACAGGCTCTTTCCTTTACTTGTTATTACAGTGCATACGGAAGACATATTCAGGACATATTATACCTTTCTTGATAGGTTACAAGACTCTTTTTCAGGCCTGCTCACTTATCTGTTATGACAGTACATGCAGGGTTAGTATCCCAGAATTATTTTACCTTGATTGGTGGGTTAGTACACTCTATTTCTGGCTCACTGACATTTGTTATATAACAGTACATGCAGAGGATTTAATCAGGACATTTTATTGCTATATTATTGGGCTATAACACTTTTCTCATGCTCACTCCCATATATCATGTAACAATACATGCAGAATATTTACTAACCTGCCTGGTGGCGCAGCCTTAGCAGCCTATCTGCATAGGCTTGCTGATTCATAGCGTGAGCACCTGCAGCTGTGGAGTAAATAAAGGGATATTGAGACATACTTATCCATTATTTAGACTATATTAGCTTATCTTACATACTGAATTCCATGACTACCTACTTACTAGTGGGACATCCCTCATTTGACGGGCCTCCTTGATCCACTGGTTCAGAAGGTCCTGCTTCCGCCTCTTCAGGTCTGCATGGTGGTGATGGACCTGCTCACCAGTCCGAGGGACGCCTGTGGCACTGGTGAGTTCATGAGCCAACCGATTCTAAGCCTCCACCTTATACGCCGTTCCTTGGAACTGGCCCTGCAGGAGTCGGGTCTCATGCCGATGGACTAGGAGCCATACCAAAAATCTTGATTCCTCGATGCCCCAGCGTTGCGATCTAAAGCGTGTTCCCTCTCCAGCACCAGACATTCTAACTGCAGATAGGAGCTACAATCAGTTGTGGCGAGTATTCCCGCCTATGCGGCTTAAATATGCTGCATTTCCTGCACTTTTCTGTGATTGGCCATTTTTGAATATTCTCGGCTGACTGCACACCTGCTTAGCAATGGTTAATCAAACATTTATTACTATATATATGTTAACAGTGGATGTTTATCCTAAGCTGTCGTGGCTTAGTGGTTCGGTACTTTGATTATGGTGTCCTGGGTTCAAACCTTATCATTGCATTTTATTTTACTACTGTCCAGACATGTTAGGGGGTGTGGCTGTGCTTAAGCAACTTTGCTGTACGTTGCTCCACGTTGCCCGACGGTGCGCTGGTTGGCACGGAGCGCACCTCTGTGCAAACCGATTGTGCTGGGTAAAGCGCTATTTACCTTTGGGCAACTATTTTGTACTGGGGAAAGTGCGATTTAGCTATGGGCAACTACATTGCGCTGGGTAAAGCACGATTTAGCTATGGGCAACTACATTACACTGGGTAAAGCGCGAGTTAGCTAGGGGCAACTATATTGTGCTGGGTGAAGCGTTGCTTAACTGCAGGCAATTTTATATTGGGATCCTTTAAAATATTTATTTTATTCACTGATACATTGACCATTTCACTGCTTTTTACTTATGTTTAAACATATATGTTGTGTATTAATCCATATACTGATTTAAAAAATAAATACGACAGGTACTCGAACCGTGAATGCCTCTTCTTTGTGCAAATGCTCTACCAGTACGCTATTGCTATTTGATGTGATTTGCATAAACATTCTTTCTTATGCTCTTCCATGTCAGTAATGCTAACTGTAGCTAAGCAATGGGCACACCCACGCACACACGAGCAAATACGGGGAGCTATTTTGGAAGTTTAAAAGACATTTTAATGTTATGCGTTTTAGACGTGTGATGGGGGTTTACAATATCAGACAGTGAGGTGCTGGGTGCAGGGACATTTGAGCGGACTTGCTCTTGTTTATTTACTTTTATTTTCAATACTTGCAGGGGCGTGGACATTTAGACTGCTTGGCAGTCGGTCATGCCCCCTGCTTTCTTACACAGTCCGTGTAACACTTACGGTTGAGTCAGCGTGCCCTCATGTATATTCATGGCACACTGACGTCATACCATTCAACTGCAGCCTCCGAGTAAGACTTATTAAGTCTTACACGGAGGATTCATGAATCCGGGGGATCATCTATTAGAAACCCAGAACATGTTCTTCTCATCTTATGGGATATATTTGTTAAATCACATGTGATTTGGTAGTATAAGGTAAAGGTTCAGAAATCACAATGGTATATCAGAAACAGTTAGAAATGCACAGATAAGAGACTTTTACCTATTAATAACATAAGTAATGGCTGAAAATATCTCTCAGCCTCTAGCACTAATGAATATAACATTTCACAGAACAGCAAATATATATATATATATATATATATATATATATATATATATATATATATATATAGGTTAGTACCAAGCCAACTGCCTTTGAGAGCCATTTTAAGCTTAACCAATTATCCCTTGTGAGACTCAACCCCTGCACCTTGTTGAAGGCAAACACCTTAACCATTAGGCCACCCTCTCAACTATATATATATATATATATATATATATATATATATATATATATATATATATATGTGTGTGTCAAGAAGGACTTCATTCTTATGCTTTTGTATATTTTGTAAGCACTATAAATTAATTTCTTCTATAAATAAATTGAAAATGTGAATACAGTCTTGGTGAAACGTATGTAAACTAGTAGACCCAAATTGTCCATACCTCATATAATACGCAGCAAGTAATACCCTATTGTGCTAGAAAAATCATTCCTTGAGGCCAAATGGAAAATGTTACACATCCTGTACATTGAAAAATATGTACATAACTAGCAATAAAACATGTCATTCAATAGGTATAATAGCAAACATTTTCTGAAATAATAAAGAGAATAGAGACATATCTTATACCATTTCCTACAGTTTCAAATTATAATTAAAAACTCTTGCACTTTATATTTAGTCTTGGGGACTGTATTTTTCCATATTCAAATACTACCCCCCCCCAGTTTATTTACAAATATTCTATGGCTAATGTTGAGAACATTGAGAAATTGTGTATTAAAATTACTGTTTTCAAGGTGTTTAAAATAATATATAAGCTGTGGAATTCACGGACAATTTAGCCTACACAATGTTTAGGTGTTAGTGAAATGAGCAGCAGCTCTAATCACATGTGCATGCAGGTTATCACATTTGCATGAATACAAGGAAGTTTTTGTAGCTAGCAACATAGCAACAGTGTTAATGGCCAGGTAAATCTGTTGAGCAGCACAAGCATACACAGTAAACAAATAAGCTTGGCTGTGGGCAAACCTGTTAATCATGCTTGCATGGACAGCACAAAGGGCTACATAGGGCAAATAGTGCAAGATGTACCCAGGCAGGAAAGGTGTACTGAGTGTACTGTGCTCATAAATCAAACAAATGAATACAGAAATAAGTAAGAGAGAAGTGGAAATTGTAATGGCAACTGCAATAAATGGGTTACACAACACGAAAAGTGTACTGAGGACAATCTGCACAGAAATCAAATAGATGTATACAGAAATATGTAAGCGGAGAGGGAAAATGTTTAAATTCTAGTAAGATAATTGATGTAAAGATGCTTATGTCACAAATACAACTTTGGAGCAATAACATTTTGCAATATAATAATGGCGGTTATACTTCATGAGGAACTATAGATAAATAAAAGATAATATACTATGTGACAGTTGCACAAATTAACATTATAACAGAGGGAAATTACACTACATATGAATCTCATTAACATGCTCAGCTGAGGTGACAGTTCACAAGGGCAGTGCATACATTATGGGACATTGAGAAGGCCTGCATTTCTTCAATATAACATGTTGGAAAATAAGAAGAACTCAGAAGTCACATTCTGCTTTTGCAAGAATTGGATCCATTCCATCAATGTTACTGCTGTCCTGTGTATTAACTGTGTGCATGACAGAAATAGGCCTAACACATGTACAAGGAGGACCACCCTTGAAGGGAACTATGCACTTAAATATTCCAAAGGTTATGTAGTTGTGTGTGGTGTTACAAATGTGGGACCAGAGTGTGACATACATAATACCCTTGTATAAGATACTCCTGCCTGACTCAGTTATTGTACAGACAGATAAGAACAGACGTAAACACCACATCATGATGCAATGTATTCCTTAAAGCAGTGTATTGTTGGTATCTGCTACAGGAGGTAGTGATGGGGTTGTTAGAAACAAATGTAATTAATGAGCGAATTATGAAAGGATCCCTGATAATGAATGTCATATCAACATGTCAGACTGATGGAAATTAAATGAGTATGCTCATGTGTGCACAATAGAGATCAGTCCTATATAGACGTGATACAAATCACAATACAATGACCATCACACACACAATTTGATTGCTATTAGATTATAACTTCCTACCTATCTATTGATACAGTCTAGAGGACACAGTCTTTAAGGCAAGTGCCATCACAGAAATCTAACTTGAATAGTGTGAGAGTGTACTTTATAGAAAATTATATCAGTATTGTGTTGCTGAGAAGATCATGTTGTGACAAAGGTCTGGCACTGATGTTGGGGGAAGGGTCTGACATTGATATGGACTCATCTTGCAGTGTAAACCTTACTCCAGGCTACAATTTTATTGAGGTCAGAAGTAAAAGCCACATTTACACAACTCCTTACACACACACACACACACACACACACACACACACACACACACACACACACACACACACACACACACACACACACACACGTTAACTGTCATACGATTAGAACCGCTACCTACCTATTAAGCTATACAATGTAAACAACACAGTACTTAACACAAGCACCACTGCAGAAGTCTGATTTTTACAGAGTGAGACTGCACTTTATAGAGGATGACATCAGCATTGAGCTGCAGAGAAGATCATGTTGTGACAAAGGTCTGACACTGATGTGCATTCACCCTGCACAGTAAAAGTAACTCTTGGCTACTATATTATTGAGGACAGCAGTAATTAAGTTCATATGTACATGACTCAATACACACACACACACACACACACACACACACACACACACACACACACACACACACACGCACACACACACACACACATGCACACGCATTGACTACTGTGACATTAGAACATCCTACCTATTAATGCAATCTATTGGACACTGTACTTAATGGAAACTTCACTGGAGAAGTCTGACTTTTACAAGGTGATGGTGTAGTGTAGATAGGATTAGTT
Organism: Protopterus annectens; assembly: GCF_019279795.1. Lineage (NCBI taxonomy): Eukaryota > Metazoa > Chordata > Ceratodontiformes > Protopteridae > Protopterus > Protopterus annectens. The sequence continues at coordinate 1,130,079,412 of NC_056727.1, read as the reverse complement.
TCTCATTCTGTGTCATTGATGAAATTGTGATATTGAAGGTCTTGCATGAATCCATATTTGTTGATATGGCTGAGTAATTACAGTGTTATGATCAATAATACATACATACATACTGCTGACTTATGCTGTCATCAGTGTGTTCTGCAGAACTGTGTGTGACATGTACCTACCTGTCTTGTGTATATCAGACACACACATTTGTGAAATACAGGAGGGACAATGAATAATTTATTGATCATTAGGTTATGATGATGGTATGTAATCCTTAAGAAATGGTACTGATATTAGCAATGGTATGTGTTCATGAATGGGCAATGTGGATTGTCAATACCAAGAAATACTTAATGTTCCAATGCAGGAGGGAAAAATGATGACTTATGTATATTAAGGTTGTATGTGATTTTATATTATTTATAAATGTCAGTGCTGCAGTGCCGAACCAAATGTCCGGAATGAAGTGGTCAGTTAACCACACAGTTGGCTGTATTTCACATGAGTACAGTTAAAAATTTCCTTGTGATGAAGTAAAATAATCCAGCAGCAATACTTATTTTTGTTCCAAATCTCATCCTAAAGTGCAGTGCTAAAAAAAGTATTTGCTCAGATGTTGGCAAAGTGTTATCGCATGTGTGATTATACTTTGATGTGCTGAACTGGGACTGTAAAGTATTTAGTGGTGTTCAGTGATGTTCCCTGCCAACCAATGTTAACATAAGAATCCAAGGCTATCAAAGGCTACAATGCCTTTCATAGATTTCAATACTCCTAAGCTTAGGATAAAACAAAGGGAGGAGGTGTCTCAGTGTTCATAAAGGGCAAATACACTGCTAGACTGGTCCAACAACATGACTTGCTTGAGCTGCTCCATGCCCAACTAACCATAGGTGCAACCCCCTATCATATCCTTGCTAGCTACAGATCTCATAACATGAGTCTGGAAAACCACACCTCCAACCTAAATCTACTGGAATTGATTAACACTCAGCCTAAAACCATACTTCTGGGTGACTTCAACTACCCCTCCAAAAATGAAAGACTTACACAACCCATAATTTGCTTGCTCAGAGGTTTTTAGAACTTTGTCAGTGCAAACAGCCTGGAGCAACTAGTTAGCTCCCCAACTAGAGGTACAAATATCCTAGACCTGGTACTCATGAACATGGGGGATGCTGATCCTTTCCATGCATTAACTTGTCCTTGGTAAGATCTGACCACAAAATGATCTCCTTTAGTATTAAAACTAATCAAGAACCCCCATCAAACTCCAAACCTGTTGTGTTTTGCTAAGGCCAACTACCTCAACCTAAGTGACAGCTAATTACACTTCCAAGCCCCTCTGAACCTGGATGACATTGAGGCCTACTTTGCACTATACACAAAAGCACTGTACGACCACATTCATATCTGCATAGAGGAGGCAGTACCTGCCTGAGTCATACCTATGATTACTGGTAAAAATAAACCACCCCGTTGGACCCCTAGCATAAATAGGCTATTCAACAAAATGAAAAAAAATATCTCCAAAGCCAAGAAGGAACAGACAAAACAGTGCAAAAAGATGTTCATCTGTCTAAACAAACAAATTGGAAAGCTGGTAAAATCTGCCAACGCAAACTATGAGGAAAAGATAACCTTCCAGGTGAAAGATAACCATAAAGCTTTTTTTCTAATTATGTTTGTAACCTCTGGAGAAATGCTCAGCAATGTGCCAAGTTAATCAAAAACAGCAAAACTTACATCTAGCTTGAAACTATATCATACCTGCTTGCCAAGTTCAGTTCAAGTTTCTCCCCCATCACCTCTTACCATACCCAAAGAAATACCCACAACCATCCCCCTACTGGTATGGTGAGGGAACAGGTCCTTACTGCCCTCAATAAAGCCAAAATCACACCCTCCATGGCTGCTGATAACATTCCAAAATGTTCTTAAATAGCTTACAACAGACTATATCAGTGCCACTGGAACCTCTCTTTAACCACAGCCTCTGGACTGGCTTTGTTCCAGAGGAATGGAGATGTGCAACAGTCATCCCTCTGTACAAGGGGGCTTGTGAACTGACCCTTGGAACTACAGACCAATAAGCTTGTCCAGTCTTATCTGCAAGGTCATGGAGAGAATTATCATGGACCTAATCAATAACGACATAAGAACACTCCAAAAACTGGACCAGACACAATTTTGCTTTGTCAAATGAGGTCTTGCCTGCTCGATCTGGTGGGCTTCTTTGAGAAAGTCACCAAGGCCATGGATGAGGGTAAAATGATATACACCACTTATCTAGACCAGGCCAAAGTTTTTGACACAATCACCCACTCGAGGATCATGGACAAACTTACTGAGTTAGGCATAAACCCCTAAATTGTCAGATGAATGTCAACTGGCTCACTGACAGGACACATTTTGTCCAGATAGATAAATCCACTTCTGATAAGGAACATGTTACTAGTGGTGTCCCACAGGGCTCAGTGTTGGGACTACTCCTGTTTGATATATACTTCACTGAAGTGAAAGCCAATGCTGGGGGGGCCTCTGGATCACCACTTTTGCTGATGACTTTAAGCTGGGAGCAATCATTGAATCCACAAATGATGCTCACATCCTACAAACAGGCCTACAAATGACAAACAGCTTGTGCCAAAACCATGTCTGAGACTAAATGCTAAAACATGCATAATTATAACCTTCAGTAAATCAGATATCCCTGCAAATTATAATATTGATAACACACCCCTAAAAGAAGACCCATTGATCAGGGACCTAGGAGCACAAGTAAATAGTAACCTAAACTTTGGCCAGGAGGTAACTACAGCAGTGAGGAAATCCTTCAGTGTGGTTCAACTTATAAGTAAAGGCATGGCATCAAGATGAAAGGAAGTCATAGTGCCATTGTACTCATCCCTCATCAGGCCTGTAATTGAGTACAGTGCTACCTTTTGAATGTACCTAACCTGGCACGTATACCAATTGTAGTGGCCCAGAGGTTTTTCACTAAAAAAAATACAAAGTGTAAAACACATGTCTTATGCAGACTGACTAAAAGCCCTATCCCTTTACTCCATCTCATACAGGTTATTGAGAGAGGACTTATGACTCACCTACAAGGCATTCTCTGATCCAGCTCTGATGAAAATGTTACATATTTGCAAGAAAAATTATAGAAGGGTTACTCATTCCATGGACAGAAACCTTATTTCTGACTCTAACAGAACTTCTTGAAGAGACAGACTCGTATCCCAAAGGCTACCTTGCCTATGGAATAAACTTCTCATCTTCGTAAAACAAAGCCCATCCCTCACTCTCTTCAAAATAAATTTTTGGATAAATGAATGGGGAACTGTACATTCACTGCTGAGGTACTAATCATGTCCCTTATGACTTAGTGCTCCAAAATCCAGAGTCCCACTATCCTATTACTACCACATCTCATATCTGGGAAATTAATTTTATTTATTTATTTATTTATTTTACATTTGTTTACTGGGAGAGTCGGACTGGGCAGGTTGCCCATTTTCAGTGGAGGTCCGGGAAGAAAAGCTGTGTGCAGTACAACAAAATACAATACAGAAACAGATGCATACTAATCTAGTTAAAAATATATATGCAAATCATGCATAGGAGTAATCCATACAGAAAAGTATAAAACAATACAAAATTGCCAATACAAAAACGTACACATACAGATATACTTAGAAATACATGAAAAATATGCATAAGAAAATTATAGTTAGAAAGGAAAATAAGCCATTAACTTATTTAAAGAATAAGGTAGTTAGAAGGAAGATAAACCCTTTCTCCTTTAAGGAATAATTTTAAAATCAAATGGAACACTTGACAAATAGACAAACCGGTGTTTGTTTATATATATATATATATATATATATATATATATATATATATATATATATATATATATATGTGTGTGTATATATATATATATATATATATATATATATATATATATATATATATATATATATATATATATATATATATATATATATATATATATATATATATATATATATATACATATATCTATATATCTATATAAATATATATATATATATATATATATATATATATATACAGAATATGTGCAGAATCCTTTGAGAGGTATCTGGGGTATAGTAAGATATTTGACCTTGTGTTGAGGTTATTCTGGGCCTGAGCAGGTATACTTCCATGAGTTGGTTAAGTAGGACCAGAGAAGGATTTTAAAGTTATGTTTATTAACTAGGATCCAGATTTCTAGAAGAAGGGTAGCCCATATTTTTGCAATAGCACTAGAGTACAGGGAGTCACCTGAACAATTCTTACTTTATGGATATTTCAACTAACACTTTATTGGTGGATCTTAGAAGACAGTTGTTAGTGTACTGATTTAGTAGACCTTGTAGGGCTGGAGTCTTTTGGAAGTGGTATAAGATCTGATTACCAATTCTGAGCTGGTTATAGGTCAGTAAGTTTGGTAGTTCCAGTCAGGATAGTTGTTTCAGGGCTAGACAATGGTGGGGGCTTTCTGAGCTGGTTATAGGTCAGTAAGTTTGGTAGTTCCAGCCAGGATAGTTGTTTCAGGGCTAGACAATGGTGGGGGCTGAAAGCTGAGTCAGTAGCAAACTTTGCTATTTTGATATAACAGCTATTTAGTTTATTTAAGTCTCTCTGGTTTAGGTTATTTAGTACGGGAGAAGTATAGAGTGGTGTTGAGAGTAGATTTTTTTGTGATGGTGGCTCTACTGTTATTGGTAAGGTAGTTTTTGCATTTGTAGAGAGTGCTGAGTTTTTATGGACTTTTGTTATAGTTTGTGCTATATGTTTGTTGAATTTCATGTTGCTGTGTATGATAACTCCTAATAGTTTGGTTTGTAAGACTGGTGACATGGGAGTACTGTTTGAGGAGATTATTTTAAATGGTGGAATGGATTCTGTGGCTTTTGAGGGATGGAATAGCACTGGTTTTGTCATTTGTGGGCTAAGTATTAGTTGTGAGTTGGACAACCAGGTTTCTATGGCGGTAAAGGATTCTTAGCTAATTTTCTGCAGAGGTTGAAGAGAGGGGGCAGAGCAGATTAGTATGGAGTCACTGGCATACTGGACCAGATCAACATGGAATGTGGTTTTGTGAAGGTCATTGGTAAATATTGTGAAGAGGAGAGGTCCATCTCTAAGGTTACTGGGAAGAGAGGAGATAGAGAGTTTTGCAATTTTACAAATTGTTGGTGGTTCGATAGATAGTTTTTGAACCATAATAGTGCAGAGTTACTTAGGCTGAGTTTTGAGAGTACATTTAGGAGCTTGGGACGGGAGACAGTGTTGAATGCTTTGGAGAGATCGAGAAAGATAGATAAGACCAGGTTACCATTGTTCCAATGTTGATTTATAGTGTTAGAAATGCTAATAAGAGCCATAGTTGTGCTATCATTGGGTCAGAAACTGTGTTGTGTGTTTCCCAGATTGTTAGGATATAGTTAAGGATTTGGCAATGAATGCAGTTCTCTGAAATTTTTGACAGGGGAGATAGTATGCTGATAGGTCAGTAATTAGGTAGTCTGGTTGAGTTACCACCTTTATGAAGTGGTACTATGTGTGAAATTTTCCAGAGGGTTGGGATGCATTGTTCAGAGATTGACCTATTTGTTAATAGGGAGACAGGGTAAGAGATGGCCTTGCCTGTGATTTTGAGGTATTCTGCTGGGAGTTTATCAACCACTAGGGTTGAGGGTTTAAGTTTTGTCAGGTAGCTATAAATTGTTTTGGTTGGTACTGGTTGTAGAGAGAGCCAGTTTTGATGTGTTGTTGAGGTATTGGGATTAGGATATTTTGTCGGGAACAGGTATTTGTAAGGTTTATAATGCACTTGGTGAAGTATTGGTTAAATTGAGTGGTGGTATCATCTGTGGTGGTATCAATATTTGGGGTTGGAGAACTGGTTTTCCCCAGTTGCAGGATTTTATTGATGGCTGCCCCAAATTTTTGAGGGTTATATTTGTGCTTTGTTTGTATGTCTGAGTAGTGATTTTTCTTGTCCATTCTTATTTGTTTTATGGCATTGTTTCTTAGTTTGTGGTATATTTGTTTGCATTAGTTTTGTTGTGAAGCCATGCTTCCTATGCCTTATCTCAATGTTTTAGAATAATTTGAGTACTTTTGGTGAGCCAGGGGGCATAGTTGGATTTTGCTTTTACCATTCTGATAGGGGCAATATAATTTAGTATCCTCAGGAAAGAGAGTAGTGTTAAAGTAATCTATGGCATTGTCAAGGGGGAGATATGTGAGAGGTGCCCAATTATAGTGAGTTAGAGCAGTTATGAGGTCTTGGGGTTTGAAATTCTTTGTATAAAGGATTTGTTGAAGAGAGGTTGTTTTTATTGGTATAACTTGTTGTCTAAGCACGAATGTAGGGAGGTGGTCTCTAAGGGTATCAGGGAGGGAACTAGAGTAGTGTGATAGATGAAGATGGTTTGTAAGGATCCAATCTAGTATTGACTCCTTCTTGGTTGCTTTATCTGATCTGGTGAACTTATGGATTAATTGAGAAAAAGCAGTGTAGGTTTATGTGGTTAGTGGGAAGGGGAAGTTACAGGTAGACCAGTCTGTGTTAAAGAGCCCTAGTATAATTATTTCTTGGGGGAGGTATGAGATGCCCAGTGGAGGATGGGTTCTACTATATCAATGTTATTCCCAGGGGAATATATTCACCAATAATGTTTAGTTGTTTTTTTTTTTAATTGATTTTTAGGTTGGGGAGTAGAGTCTCTGTATTATTGAAGGTAGGGATGTAAATCTCTAAAATGTCAATAGTAAGGTTGTTTTTGAAAAGTAGGGTGATACCCCTACCTCTTTTATGTATTCTCTCTTTTCTCGGTATGTTATAGCCTGGAGGTAGTAATTCATTATCCTTATTATGTGGCTTTAGCCAGGTCTCAGTAAGAACTACAATGTCAGGGGAGTATAGTGACAGAGCTGCATGAAGTTCTTCTATTTTTTTAAGCATGCTTCTTATGTTAATATTGAGAATAAGGAGGCTTGATTATTTTCTGAGATAGTATATTTCATGTGTTGCTGGGTTGTTGTTGGTGTTCCAGTTAGATCTTGAGCTGGGATTTGAGTGTATATTGTCACCTAGTATTAGTTTAGATCCTAAGTGGATGATCAATAATAGGTATTTAGAGATGAATTTGTCATATAGTAGGGGGATATGGGCTTTTGCGTGGTAATGGGGAATTATAAATGGGACCATGTCTATGTGAGATATGTTGTATAATGATGGTGCTATTAATTGTATATATGGCTTGGTTTCAGAAGGGTTGGGTAGGTGAGGGATTGTATTATTAGCTTGGGATTAATGTTGTGATGATAGGTGGTGGCATTAGCTAGGATGAGGAGGATTACGATTAGTAAACCTTGCAATGGTAGCATTTTCTGCTTAAGGGTTGTCTAGAAATAGGTGTAATTGGAATGAGAGTTAATTAGACTTGGGTATAATATGCTGTCAAGTGGGGATGTAGTAGAAAGTATTCATTGGGCAACAGGAGCTGTATGAAATTGTGTTAATTAGAGTAGGATAATTTAATAGGTGTGGTGGCAGTGATGGGTGTGTCTAGGAGGATGTGGTTGGATTGGTTGTTGGTACTAAGAGGCTTGGGGCTTGGGTTGGTTAAATATAAAGGTCTTTGAAGTGGGGGTGGGTGGGAATGGGGGCTAGGGTAGGGGAGCAGAGTGAACTTGAGCATAGTGAGGGTGAACAGAGCAGGCTGAGCCTTGGTCAACTGTGCAGAGAGAAACAATCAGTCACTTTGATGACATGATTAAGATATAATATTGTCATATCCTGGATACTTTTGGCTAGGCTTGTAGAGGCTATTGTGCCATTAGCCTGGTAATTACCTATGAATCTATGTTATGATTCTGATTACCATACACTAGATCTGTTTTATCTTTTTTTTTTCCAAAACAGGTTTATTGTTTTAACATACAAGAGAAATATCATAACAATTTTATACAAGTAATTAAAAATAGATATGATTATAACATTCAACAGAACAACTAAAGTATTTACAAAGACATCCACTACAATCAGATCAATTAATTAAACTAAAATACCATGCTATTGAAATTAGGATTTTTTTAACAAATTTTGTAAATTATCCCATACAATATAATAAGATGTTTTTCTAGTTGTTCTTGACCTAATTGTGTTTATTTCCATATGGCACACTATATTCATAACATTTTTAAATTCATTGAATGAAAGAGGTGTATCTGAAATCCAATTTCTGGTTATTATTTTCCTAGCCACTGCTAGAATAGACCATAACAAGGGAAGCTTTTAACACTTTGAGGTACAGGTGTGTTGAAGAATATAAGGGATTTAGAAATAATGAAATTATCTGTAAAAAGAGCCTGCAAAAATTCATTAATTGACTTCCAGTATTCTTTCAATTTTATACAGTCATAAAACATATGAGCCCAGTCAGCATTAATTTCTACATTACATCTCTTACATAGATTATCTTTATTATTTATTTTATTCATCATCAAAGGTGTATAAAAAGATCTATGTAAAAATTTCCATGTATAAAGTCTCCAGACAATGGAAGACGTAGTTCTATAGGCAGATTCCAATATATATTGTTTATCTTGTTGATTTGGTGGGTCCCCATTAATAGAAGTGAAATAATTCCAGTATGTATCTACACTGTAAAAGTTTCTTGTCTGATAATTTTATGTATGTATGAAAGTTTACCTTTATCAGAAACTTTATGTTGTAAATTTAATATCAAGTAATCAATCAGTGTTGGAATAGATTCTTTAACTGTTATAGACATTAGATCTATTTTATTAATGAGATGTTGTCTAAAGGTCTGAACCTCTAACCAGCAAGTTTCTCTTAGATCAAATTCTTGTTTTAAGAAATCTAGATTTTTAACTTTATTATCAGATATCAACTGATACCAGTACTTTAGATCATTATCTATAGCTAAATGAGTTCCTTCAGAAGTAGATGACAAAAGCATACCCTGAGTATACATTATAGGGAATATAATAAAATTCCATTCCCTATACTTAGGGTGCATGAATATAAAGTTACGATAGCTATTAATAATATTTAATGGGTAACAAACCATATGTTTAGGTGTAATAGGTGAAGTACAAAATTCCTTTAGTAACCATAACATGGAGTTATTTACAATCATATTTTTATGTGTTAAGGAGATTTTCATGAAGTGCATACTAATTAGCTCCCAATAATCTTTCCATTTTGTGACATATGACTGATCTATTAATAAAGTAATAACTTTTACAATAGAAGAGATAGTATATAATTTAAAGTCTGGAAAAGAAATACCCCCTTGAGACCAGTTATTAGTATGATTCTTTAATGCAATCCTAGGTCTATTAGGTGCCCATAGGAAATTTAACATTAGTGTATTCAGTTTCTTGATAATTATTTTTGTAGGTGGAAGTATTATTGATTGTATTAAGTATAAAATCTTGGGGAATATTATCATTTTAATAATTGTAAGTCTCTCCTCCATAGTAAAAAACATATTATTCCAGGTATTAAAAAGATTTTGTATATTAAGAAAACAGGTATTATAATTATTATATATAATAGATTTAATATCTTTAGATAGTATTATACCTAAATTAGTTATCTGACCTGAATTGGGTACATATTTAGTAAAATCACTAATGAGAATATTTTTTCGTGTATATATAGGTAGTATTTTAGTTTTTTCTTCATTGAAAATTAAACCAGAAATACTTTTAAAATTCATCATTTTATCAAATAGAGACTGCATAGAAGAATTAGATCCTGCTGATGTAATTAGAACATCATCTGCAAAAGTTGAATTTTGGATGTTGTATTTTCATCTATTTCAAAACCCTCTATGTCAGTACTGTTTCTGATCAAATTAGCCCAAGGCTCCATTACTAAAGTGAATAATAGTGGAGAAAGTGGACATCCTTGTTTTGTACCTTTAAAATGGGTATTTTTGTGAAACATATGTTCCTACCTTAATATAAGCCAATGTTCCTTTGTATAAATGCTCAATTAGATTTACAAATGCATCTGAGAAGTTTGTGCACTTCAGTAAGGTAAACAGATAGTCCCAACTTACTGAATCAAATGCTGAACTTATATCAAGACTAATAAGTGTTAAATCTTTCTTTTCCTATTTGCAAAATCAATTAATGTTAAAGTTCTTCTTATATTATCAAAAGTATTTCTATTTACAATGAAGCCTGTCTGATCTATATCTATAATGCCGGGATGATTGTCTTCAATCTATCATCAAAATACTCATAAACATTTTATAATCAACATTAAGTAATGAGATGGGCCGATATGAAGTACATCTAGTTGGATCTTTATTAGGTTTTAAAATTGGCGAAATAAATGTATATTGCCAAGATGGGGGGGTTATTAACTCAGTTTGGGCCAAAATAAAAACCTTATTTATTAATGAATATGTACTTTTAGAAAGGATTTTATATATCTCTGGTATAATACCATCATTACCCAGTGCTTTGTTTGATTTAAGCTTATTTATTTGTGTAATAACCTCTGTATATGAAATACTTTTGTCCAATAGTTTAATCTGTTGTTTATTAAGCTTTTTATTCATGTTTGTGGTTATAAACTCCTTTATTTTATCTTTAGGTTCCATGTTAATGTTATTTTGGTTAACTTTGTGAAAGTGATTTCTAAATTCATCTAGTATTTCTGGTATACTAGAAACATTCTTCTTTTTCCTTAGAGAAAAGATTTCTTTGATATGGTTTTGTTTATTCAACCTTTTTGTTTTATTTTTAAGTCTATGTAAGTATTTGGGGCTTATTGAATAAGACAAAAACTTGTATTTCTCTAAAGTTATTTTTAACTTTATGAGTTAAAATTTCTTTGTATTTCTCATTTAGTTTGTTTATTTCTTCAATAACTTTCTTGTCCACAATATTTTCTTTATTATTATGTTTATAAGAGTCTAATTTACTTTGAATATCTAACAATTCCCAAGATTTCCTTTTATTATTATACCATCTGATACTTTGTCCATATAGATATGATTTTAAGGCATCCCAAACATAGACAATGGAGACTTCAGGAGTATTATTTATGTCTAAAAAATGTTTTACTTCTGAAAGTATATATTCTTTATAGTCTTTTAGTTGAGTTAAGTATGCTGGTATCCTTTTCATCTGAAAATTATGAGTATTTTTTATCATGAATTCAAAAACAATTGAATTATGATCAGATATAGGACATGAAATGATTTTTGAATTAATTAAATCTGTTACCATCTGGTTAGAAATAAAGACCCTATCTATTTTTGAATAAGTTTTGTATCTGTTAGAAAAAAAGGTGTATGGTAATGATTTTGAATCTATCTGATTATTAATATCATTCAAATGATAAGAATTAGCAAAATCATTTAAATGTTTTGCATTAGATGTAATTCTTCTTTTTCCTATAGTGATAGTATCACTTTCATGTAGTATACAATTAAAGTCACCAACTAAAATAATATCTCTTATAGAGAATGATATGATCTTATCAAGATGATGTTTCACTGTATTAATACCAATTCCAGGTATCCAATATACATTAATTAAAGTGTAAGTCTTCCCATTAATTTGTATTGTAGCCATACAAAACATTCCTTTGTCATCCTGATAAGACAATGGTTTTAGGAATGGGCATACTTTTATTCCGTAAAATAGCCACTCCTCTTTTTTTCTGAGTGTGCTCTGAACTAACCAATACTGTATATTTGTTTGTGGCTAGTTTATCAATATCTTTTTTCAAGAGATGGGTTTCTTGCAGGAAGACTAAGTTGGCCTTATGTAAATTAATGTATCTTATTAGGCTTGCCCTTTTACATGGATTATTCAATCCATTAATGTTTAAAGAAATTCCTTTTAAAGATGTCATTTGGCATTTTTAAAACTTAAGAATCTTATGATCAAAATAACAAATAACAACATAAGTAATGTTACATCTCCTCTTTTAGGTGTACCTTTAAATATAGCTGTATTTATTGAATCTCTTATGGGATTTTGTATAGGATTCAATTTTGTTTGTAGTGACAATGAGTGTACAAAATATATTGTGGATGTCAAAACTATATACATATAACAATGAACAAGTGAAAATAATGTAAGGATTAAACCTTGCATCCAGCCTGGAGTTAAAATCTCCAACTTAGAGTAGTATTTACCACTCAAGTTAACCCCCTACCCTAAGCAGCAGTACCTCAGCTACCACCTTATCAATTTAATACTGGTTATATTTAACTTAAATTAACAGCTTTCAATTCAATTATCTAGCAAGACAAGACTACACATTTGATAAAACAGCATCATATAAACTAAAATAAACTTTTCTTTTAAACTATTCATACTACTATATACATCTATGTAATATAATACACTTGTATTCAAATAGCGTTCAAATAATCTTGATATTAGGAACCAAGAGGAGAGAGAGAGAAATAAAAGACGTGAAAGAGGGAGAGAGAGTAAAATAGAGAGAGAGAGAGAAAAAAAAAAAAAAGGAAGGCATATTTACATATTAATTTATTCAAAGTATGTAAAAATAAGTTCTAACATTCATTTAAATCAAAAACTTTGGCTAATATGGTTCAGACATTACATATATTAAGATGCATCTATTTTCTGTCATGTAAATGCAGTCAACATCTTCCAAAAAAAACCTTGAATTGCTTGTATATGAGCATTTTACTCATACTCATTATTGTCAATAGAATAAAATATTATATTTATAGAAATTGTTATAAATCATACTGCATAGTTATGCAAATTCTCAGAAACACTTGCATTATTGTAAAAGAAACCATCTGTATTTTGTATGTCTATACTACTGCTTTAAAATATATCACATGACAATTTCTTCCAGAATAGAATTATAAAGTTATTTATGCTTGTCAATCAGATGAATTAAATGAGTTATAGTAATGTATATGTTTGGAACATAAGTTTTTAACACAGATTAGTATGCTGCAATCAAGTAGATTTTCAAAAACACTTGAATAAATGTTTCATTTTCTATGCCTTCTAAAATAAGACATTTACTTACTACAAGAAACTGCATCATTTAAAATCATTATAACTGACATATTTTATGAATTATAACATAGATATTTAAGTAATTATATAAAATAACTCACATTTAGATGTTAAAGAGTTCATTTTCCTTCACATAGTCACATTTGTATCAGTTTTACTTCCTGGTAGAGTGTTCTTCCTGAATCTGTGATGTGTCAGTGTGATATATGGGTCAAAGGTCAAATTGACTGCATTCAGCTTCTCTGTGAGAATTCTGAGAGTTGAAGCTTTTGAAACAACTCGAGGACACTGTTCATGAGGTAGCCACATCCCAGATTGTCTCCCTTAACATTTTGGCGGGAAACTTGTTAAAAACTAGTGACAAACATTCATTTAGCAGTGTAAATGCATCTAAACATGACAAAACCTTTATGTATGTATTTTACAGGTTATTACAGCCTCTATGTAAGTGAAATTAAGCCCAAAGTTATTAATAAGTAATAAAACTCAATATTTTTGTCCCAACTCAATTTTTATGCAAATCTTATTATTTACTGTGTCTATATGATCAAAAGCATTTCTATATATTAATATGAAAAAAATAAAGAGAAAGAATAAAGAAAAGAAAAAGAGAGTAGAAAATAAAAGAGTGTAAAGCAGAAATAAAAAAATGTAAGAGAAAGCTATAAGAAGTATATACAATGGAATATTACTTACTGTTTATATCAATAGAGTTAAAAATAAAACATATTATTTATTATTATTTAGTTCTAATTATTATTAGTTAAAGCATGGCAGATTATTTACAAACAAGCATAAGCAGTATAATCAAGAAAGTATAATTAGGAATAGCATTTGAAGAACATATAAACTTTTTACAAGGAATAAATATGTTATTATTCTATTAATCATATTTTCATTACTCTTCTCTCCCTGCCCTCCCCCACCCTTTACCCACTACATAATCTAAATAGAATGTCGCAAAAAAACACACAAACTGGTGAAAGAGCGAACCAAACCACGGAAACCTTGCACAAACACACCAGAAATAAAATAGTAACAACCAGTAAAACTGTTAAATCCAAAGTAGTCGCCTTAACGTCACTTTATTCAAAAACGTTTTCGCCTTGCTGAATAGCTTGGCTTCATCAGAGGGAAGTAGAACCAATTTTCAAAATACAACTTATAAATAGAAAAGGAAGTGATGTCATTACAATGTATCTTTTCTTAAAAGCATATCACCAAAAAGTAATAAATCAAGAATATTTACATAAAAATGCTTGAAATACAAATCCATTCAAGTAATAAAATTGTTAATAACTCCTGATAAGGAAAGTTTGTTTAAAAATACATAATGTATAGTTGAAAAATTACAAAAAAAGGTTTTACTATTAATATATTCAAAACCTTAAGCTTACAAAGGTTATAAAATAACTGCTAATTAATACTTTATGCATCAAGATAAACAACTTATTGCATATAGTCAATATTATTATTAACGCAGGTAGCTTCTAAATTTTAAAATTGGCATGATATTACAATTGTCGTTCAGTCCAGGCCAATGAAAGGCATCAGTTCTGAATTGCCACTCTAGTTCTTTAATTTCTAAAAGGAGTGTAAAAGGGCCACCCCTAATTGATGCATTAACTTGATCTATAGCCATGAAAGAGAAACTATGCCCCTCATATTCAATCAAATGTTTGGCAAGCGCATTATTTTCGTTTCTCTTATTCATGGCGTAAATGTGCTCATATATTCTCTCCCTAAATCTGCGGTCCGTCTTTCCAATATAGAAAGACGGACAGCAGTTACAATAAGCAACATACACAACAGATCTGCTTTCACAATTAAGGGGGTACCTAATATTGTACTTCTTGTCCCTTAATTTAAAAGACTGGCCAGATTTTATTTTGTTACACCTATTACAGAAACCACAGGGGTACATACCCAACCTTTTATTAAAAAGTTTTTCTGAACTATCCTTTTGTAATAGTTCCTTCAAGTTTGCATTCCTTTTGAATACAAATTTCGGAACTTGACCAAATTTCCTCATCAAATTTGGATTACTTGAAATAAAAACCCAATTTTTCTGAATAATAGCAATTATTTCTTTAGTATCAAAACTAAAGGTAGTAACATAGCATAGGGCTGGGTCAAAAACAGTTGTTATTCTTGAATCATCACTATTGACTTGAGTGACAGAACACTGAATAGGTTGGAGTTCAACATCTTGCTGTAATGGGTCATTGTACACCTGATTGGTTATAATTGCTTTATAGAAACCATTATTCCTTTTTAAAGATACTTCTTTAAGAATCTCATGTACAAATTTAGAAGGATAACTACGTTTCAAAAATAGTTCTGTAAGGAAATCACATTCTTTGTAGAAAAAATCCAACGTACTGCACATTCTCGCTGCTCTAACAAATTGTCCTTTGACAATGGCTTTTTTTTGCCTGTAGGGATGGTGGCTAGAGTAATGCAAGAATGAGTTGCAGTACGTGGATTTTCTATGTATTTTTGAAGTAAAAGTACTTGTGTTGAAATCCTTTTCTAACTTCACATCTAGGTAATCTATACTCGATGTGGAGAAAGTATAAGTGAAATTCAAAAAGTCTACAGTGTTGTTAATAGATGTAATGAAGGAGTCAGCTTGTTTACTGTCACCATCAAATAAGATAAAAATATCATCTAAAAATCTTGTGTAGTATTTAACTGGTTTCGAAAGCTCAGGTGAAGAAAATATAAAATGTTTCTCCCAGTAGCCCATTACAAAATTGGCTACAGAAGCTCCACAAGGGGAGCCCATAGCCACTCCCTGTTTCTGTAAATAATATTTTTTGTCGAAAATGAAGTAATTCGTGGATAACACTATGTCAAGAATTTGTGTAATTACATCAATTTCGTTTTTTGGAGCTCCAATTTCAGTCAGTAGTAAAGTCAACCATTCAAGGGTCTCTTGATGGGGTATAGAAGTGTATAAGTCAACCACATCAACAGTGAGAAAGTTAATCTCACTGTTGAAGGGTTGACTACCCATGGCCTCCAAGAAGGACCATGAATCCTTACAAATTCCTGGTAAATGAATGATGTATTTAGATAACAATTTGTCAACAAGTTTTGCACTTGGGTAGGTTAATGAAGACCTACCATCAATTAAGGCCCTCATTGGAGGACTGACTAAATCCTTATGTATTTTTGGTATGCCAAACATGACAGGCAGTTTAGGTAATGTCATGTCTATATAGTTATAAGTCTCCAAGTCAATTTTTCCTTCTAGAAATAAATCACGAAAATAACCCCTTGTTCTTTTTTGGGTAACTTGGATCTCATTATAGGAGACTTCGGCATACGCAGTTGTATTTAATACAGAAAACATTTTTTCTTTGTACATAAGTTCGTTAAACACTACAAGGCCACCACCCTTGTCCGGTTTTATAATTCTAACAGGTGTTTTACATAAATTAGTTAACAGTTCAGATTGAACTTTACTAGTATTAAACACTATATTGGACCCTTTTAAAGGTCTATTATTGAACAGGTGTCTCAAATCCACCTCACATGCCTGCTCAAATGGAATCAGGGATGGGTGGAGAGGTGGATTAAAAACACTAGGTGACTTCAAAGATACATCAGAAAAAGAACCAGAAGGTTCATTGTTATAAAACAACTTCAAGCTGAGTTTCCTAATAAAACATTTCAAATTTATCATTTCTTTAGAAATGTCTGCGAACTTACTAGGAACAAAAGTATAACCGTAAGATAATAGCTCAATTAATTCATTTGAAAATTCTAATTCCGTAAAATTATAAATTTTAAAGTCACCATTCTTGTTCAATAAAATGTTTGGAACCTGTTGAATATGGGGTTCTTGGTTAGTACTTGCAGTCTCCGGGTAGTCAGTCAAGGAGTCCCTCATAAAAACAGGGAGGGGACTCATTTCCAGTTCCGTCTCCTGTTGTTCCGAGACCGTGGGTTGCGTTGCTCTAAAAAAGTGTTGTTGTTATTGTTGTTATTTTTGTTGTTACCCTTTTTGTTGTTTACACTTGCATTTTTAATTCTATTACTGCGCCTTAGACCAGCATTAGAATTAGTGGTAGGAACTTGTTGGAAACCATCTTCATCATTGTCCACCTCAAAGTCATCATAGGTTTCAGTGTCTGGGTTGTTAGCAGCCTCATTAGATAATGGAACATTGTGGTCAGAACAACATAATTTGGGGTAGGCAGTATCATTTTGGTAAGCCTGCCTGTCCCTTACCAGTTTTTTAGCTTTGTTAAATTTGAGTTTCACAAGCAAAGCTTCAATACTGGTTAGTGTCCGGTCATAATCTACTTTAAAAGCATTAAAGTTTAAATCTTCTTTAAGCTGTCTGTCCAACAAGTCAATGTCTTTCAGTAATGATTCAATATAGAGCTCGTAATGTTTTATTATAAGTTGTAAAAGTTGGAATCCTTGTACCTGGAACAAGTCCTTAAGCTCAGTAAAAAACAGTTCAGTATTAATAAGACCTGATGGTGCAAATGAATTGCGAAGGCCTTTGGGAACAAGCCCTTCTTGAATACATTGCTTAAAGTACGATGATTCTAATTGTAGTTTTTTTAATTTTAGAACACTGCTGTCAAATGCTTTCAGTTTATCTGCAATATTACTAGTGGAACCAGGAACATTAACTGTCCCCGTATTAGCAAGTTGTGAGGAAGCAAAATTAAAAGCTTCGGTATTAACTAGCCAAGCAGTGGTGTCTGAAAAAGAACTTACTTTATCAGGTACACAAACGGGTGGTGTCCTTCTTCTCTGCGGTAATGCATTACCAAGATCTCCCAATACTCCGTTTGGTGTAGTCCCAAATGGCTGAGTAGTACGAGCGGTCTCTCTATGTTGACCAATTAAGTTAAAAGAGGTTCTACTAGGTCCACTTACATTAGATGTAAGTTGGAACGGTTGTGCTGCTGGAATAGAATCATCTCCAGAAATGGTCGTCGGAGCAGTTGAAATACGTGAAGTATTTTGTTCGGATGAACCGTTGTTGTAATATGGCTCCTTTCTTTCAACAGCATCCAATCTAGCATTTAGTCTGTCTAATTTCTCAGACAGAACTGCTAGTAGTGTCGAAAAGTGATTAGTAGTCTCCGGAATATCCGTTCTATGTTGGTTGGATGTTTCGTTCGAAAACAGGGTTGGAGTGCTAGGGCTAACAGGTATCTCCGTGGCCATATCGAAACAGATAGATGCAGCAAAAAAACACACGAACTGGTGAAGGAGCGAACAAAACCACGGAAACCTTGCACAAACACACCAGAAATATAATAGTAACAACCAGTAAATCCAAAGTAGTCGCCTTAACGTCACTTTATTCAAAAACGTTTTCGCCTTGCTGAATAGCTTGGCTTCATCAGAGGGAAGTAGAACCAATTTTCAAAATACAACTTATAAATAGAAAAGGAAGTGATGTCATTACAATGTATCTTTTCTTAAAAGCATATCACCAAAAAGTAATAAATCAAGAATATTTACATAAAAATGCTTGAAATACAAATCCATTCAAGTAATATCTTGATGCATAAAGTATTAATTAGCAGTTATTTTATAACTTTTGTAAGCTTAAGGTTTTGAATACATTAATAGCAAAACCCTTTTTTGTAATTTTAAATTATACATTATGTATTTTAAACAAACTTTCCTTATCAGGAGTTATTAATAATTTTATTACTTGAATGGATTTGTATTTCAAGCATTTTTATGTAAATATTCTTGATTTATTACTTTTTGGTGATATGCTTTTAAGAAAAGATACATTGTAATGACATCACTTCCTTTTTTATTTAAAAGTTGTATTTTGAAAATTGGTTCTACTTCCCTCTGATGAAGCCAAGCTATTCAGCAAGGCGAAAACGTTTTTGAATAAAGTGACGTTAAGGCGACTACTTTGGATTTAACAGTTTTACTGGTTGTTACTATTATATTTCTGGTGTGTTTGTGCAAGGTTTCCGTGGTTTGGTTCGCTCTTTCACTAAATAGAATGTCATTGTTTAAACAAAGAAAAGAAGAAAAGGAGAAAAAAAAGAGAAAAAAAATGTATCAAATTACTGACCTTACTTCTCTTTTTCAGAAAGAGAAACAAATTGAATAATAGCTTGTTATTAGTTCCTCAGATATTTTGACTGGTTATGAAACAAAACATTTCTTTGCACACAGAGAATAACTTTGATTAAATCTTTTTCAGAATATTTGTGGCTTTCTGGAAATGCAGGAACTATATTTAAAAAGATTAATAATGAAGTAAAATGATGAGAGAAAAAAAAGAAAAAAACATAGAACAAATCATTTGTTTTTTAGTCTCTTCTTCTTCTCTGAAGTCTTCCACGAAGTTTCAGTTGCCAGTCTCTTTAATGAAGGACTAGCCCATTCAAATTCCTCTATTTTATCCAAAATCTTATTTTTTTTTTGATAAACAGTAAAGCAGAGTCTAAGTCATCAAAAATTTTAGGACCATCAGGAAGGAAGATTTTAGCTTGGCAGGAAACAGAAGGTATGTTTTAAACTGTGCTTTTTTAAGCTCCCTTATTAGTGGCAGAAAAACTTTTCTTTTAGCTATTACCAAGGAAGAATAGTCATTGTCAAAATGCACAGTTGTCTCATTAATCTTAACAGGAGCTTTAGCCCAAGCAGATTTAAGAACCATCTCTTTATCTAAAGATGATAGAAATCTAACTATAACTGATCTAGGATAGTTTTTGTTAGAGTTAGTATTAACTATAGATCTATGTGCTCTTTCGATACCAAAAGAGAATGCTTCTGGTAAGTCTAAAGTTTTAGGGAGCCATGTTTTTAAAAAAGTAATATTGTTACCTTCAATATTTTCTGGCAGTCCAAAAATCCTAATGTTATTGCACCTAGATCTATTTTCCAGGTCATCCAGCTTTGTTTGTAAATGTGTATTTTGTTTCAGCAGAAACTCAATGTTGATTTCCTCTTCTTGGATTCTATTTTCCATGTCATTCACAGCTTCTTCTATGCCTGTCATCTGGATCTTCTGTTGTTGCAGGTCTATATGTAACAAGTCTATTTGTTTTGTAGTTTTTACTATGAAGGTATCTATTTTAGTATCCATTTTATCCATCTTAGCAGTAAGTAGCTGGATTATAGTTATCAGAGACTGAAGTTCTTTCTTGATGCTGGAGTCTTGAGAATTTGTCTTACTGGAACTCATTTCAGACTGATAAACTGACAGGAAAATTTCCAAAGTGATTTCTGACAGGAATATTGTTAAAATTTCCTTTCTTTTTTAGATATAGTTCAAGAACTATATAAAACAAACATATTTAGAAAGAAAATTACTTCAAAAATTAATTTTTTAAGTAATTAATTCCCGTCAGTGTAATGAAATTGGTAGAGCTGAAGAAATCTGCTGCTATCCTGTGTTCATCCTTGGCCACGCCCCTCAGATCTGTTTTATCTTAACATGTTGCTTACATATGCTCAGCATGTTATATTATAACTTTCCATGTTAGCTCCAAAGCTTAATTAAAAAATAAGTGATGTGCTTGCCTTCCCCATTTGTACAACATTATGCTGCAAGCAGAGTTCTCTACTGAAGGAAAAAAAGTGAAAAACTTTAATTTGGCTTGCCTTCTACAGCACAAACAGAATTAGGAGAAAAGTGCATCTGTCAGCACTATGGATAGTACTTAGTAGAGAAAATCCATCCATCAACCAAGCTTTCTCTGTAGCACAAGGTGTAAACTCTAAGAGCTAAATAAAAAAGCAGAGTTGAATCAGGGTTTGACTCTAGTATGCAAATCATATTACAAAGAGTGTCAGAATGTGATTATTATAGTAACTTTTTATCATGACTTTAAGAATACATAGGAATGATTATTATAAATATGTAGCCTGGCCAAACTTTGTGTGTAATAAATCTTTTATACCTACTACACAAGAGACATGCTTCGAGAGAAATTATAAATTATCTTGGTGTATAATGTGGTGTAAGGCAAACACTCTCCGCATTTTGCAATAACACCTGAAATGCTATTTCACATCACATACTACAATTACTAATTGTGAGACTTCACACAAATGCTGTGGACTACAACTGATCAGACAGAAGGGACTTAGACATACATATAGCCAACTCATTCACAGGAGTGACAGTTAGAAAAACAAGCAGTAAGAGTTTCACTTCATGCTAAATTTAAACCATTGTCACAATGAAAATTTAAGTTTATAGACATATTTCACACATGTCAAAATCATACCTTTGAAGGGACATTAATAACCTATTCAGCCAATGGTAGATGTAGGTTTTCTTCTTCAGCTAAGTAATTGCAGACTGAAAATGCCCTAACATGACATTTACATCTATCAGCCTAATGAATGGTCAGCAGTTTAAAGGGGTGAGAGAGATAGAAATACAGACACACATGAAATGGTGGTGTTATGGGTTATTAATGTACATCTTTATGGTGTGTCCTCATTATTCATCTGTCATGAGCTGCATCAATAACCGATGGCTCTGGGGATCAAGAAGCTATAGTACAGACAAAACCTGATGAAGACATGAGTAGAATAATGGCGGTTTACTAAATCTTCCTTATGGTAATGAATGCATTGGCAACTGCTTAACTGGATAAAAGTAAGATGTGTCATGAAACGTATCATACAAGTACAACATCACAGTAAGAAATAATGTGACATAAAACTGGAAACAAACTGCTTAACTGGATAAAAGTAAGAACATATCATACAAGTACAACATCACAGTAAGAAATAATGTGACATAAAACTGGAAACAAACTGCTTAACTGGATAAAAGTAAGATGTGTCATGAAACGTATCATACAAGTACAACATCACAGTAAGAAATAATGTGACATAAAACTGGAAACAAACTGCTTAACTGGATAAAAGGTAAAATGTGTCATGAAACATATCATACAAGTACAACATCACAGTAAGAACTAATGGGACATAAATCTGGAAACAAACCCTCAATGCTATGGTCAAAAATGAATCTTCAGACAGCTGATTTATGTCAACACTGCAGAGGATGTTGCAATTGACTACAGCTAATAGTCAAAGAATTTATAGAGTAATGTTGCCAATGATTTCCTTTAGTCTGCCTTTAATCTGCATTCCTATAGCGCAGTATATTTAAGCACCTTTGCATAAGGAGAACCGGACTACTGCAGGTGATGGCAACAATTGACCAGGTTTTGTCATATGACATGAACAGCCATTCACCATCACTCAGCATTGGTTTACAATGCCAACATCTGCTCAAATGCTGTGAGAGAAAAAAGTGAAGACTTTCTTATGGGCCATTGTGTGTGATTCCATTTTTTGACCAGTGTAAATGTCTGAAAAATGGGTTGATAGGAAAATGACAAAATGGGGGCAAGCAGAGGGGAAGACATAGGGAAAAGAATAGAGGAGTTTGCAGGAATGTAGTGGGAGAACCATAGTTATCCACTTCTTCATCATTGTAGATGTGTATCCTCAATTTGCTGAACTTGGATAATCACAACACCAAGGGTAGATGACAACAACAGAATAATGTTGTTCAGTCAGTTAAGTGGAGAGCTATGTATGGGTCATTGATTTTTGTAGGACGGGTGCCTATTTTTTACTTTTTCTTCTCTTTTAAAAAGAGAGGAAAGTTGTTTAAGGTGTTTAGGAATGTGAGGGTCAGGTAGGCAGGTTAGGTGAGGAAACAGGTGCAGACATACAGGACAAACAAGACAGACAGGGTTGGTGATAGAAATAAAAGGTTGGGCACATCAGAGATGTCCCCATGTCATGCCTGAGAACAGTGAGAAATTAGTTCCACCCACAGAACTGTCATCACTGTTTCCTATGTCATTAGTAAATGTGGCATCATCTTGTCAATGTGACTAAGTCCATTTTCTACACAGCTGATTCCGATACCAAGGTCCCTTTCCATTATACCCTCTGTGATGATATGAGGTATTGCCAGCTATGCCAGGAGAAGTAGTGCACTGGATATGTAACATATGCCAACATAGCTAGCTGGAGGTTTGTAAATAATTATATGTCATTAGTATATCAAATTGATTTATACAGGTGCTTGTTTTGAAAATGTATTTGTAAAGTTGCTTGTGTTAAAAATGTACCAACAATGGGTTCTGCTAGACAAAAAAAGAAGTATACCTGTATGTCAGACTGCATGGTAACTATTGAAATGAATACATTGTAACAAAGGATACTGGAAGAGAAGAGGTTAATATCAGTCCAGCTAACTTTGAAAAATAGTTTGAAATTAAATTTCTTGGCATAAGCCATAAAGATTCCATCTCACAGATCTCAATGCAGCCAGAAAAACAAAGTCTGTACTAGGAAGCCTTCTGTGTTGTCCCTGGTGGTGAACTAATTGCTAGTCTGGAAGGGTGGAAGTTTGAAATTGTTTTATGACTTACAGAAGCTGCAACAGATCTTAGCAAAGCTCTATGTGTGTGTGTTATTGACACATATGTGCTAGATTCTGGTTCAATTGTGAAGAAAGGGGGAAGTATAGCAGCCAGAGTCAGATGACTAGATGTTTGTGATGTCATTCTGTAATCCAGCACAAAACTGATTGTTTAACACCAGATGAGACAGAAGTCTAAGAGCAGTCTGTTTTTGTTACCTGACAAAGAAGAATCTCTCACCCAATTCATCTTGCCCTGCTCTGACATCTCAGATGCTCAGGTAAGAGCCGCCCTCTCCAAAGCAAAAAACACAGCATCAATGGGACCAGACGGTGTCCCGGGCTGCGTCCTACATGAACTCCAAGAAGAGCTAAACTCAAACATAAAACTACTGTTCAATCTCAGCCTTACTACAGGATATGTGCCCAAAGAGTGGCGTACAGCAACAGTGGTCCCTCTCCATAAAGGTGGTGCCTCAACGGATCCTAGAAACTATCACCCCATAAGCCTGACTAGCTTGGTCTGCAAAGCTATGGAAAGGATCATCATGGACCTCATAAATAAAGATATTGGGGACCTACAGACACTGGATCCTACCCAGTTCGGCTTTGTTAAGGGCAGATCCTGCCTCTTAAACCTGGTTGATTTCTTTGAAACAGTCACCAAGGCCATTGACAAGGGGAAGGAGGTCCACACAGCCTACCTGGACCTCGCAAAAGCCTTCGATACAATACCCCACTTGGGCATTATAGATAAGCTCACCAGCTTAAATATAAACCCTATGTCACTAGATGGATTGCAAACTGGCTCAAGGACAGAACCCACATGGTTAGAATTGCTGGGGCCATGTCAGACTCCAAACCAGTTACAAGTGGTGTCCCACAAGGCTCAGTCCTGGGACCTCTCTTGTTCGGTATATATTTCTCGGAGGTACAGGCCAACACGGAAGGACTGTGGCTGACCAATGACTGCAAACTGACTCTCCAGCCGACACAAGCATCCTCCAAAAGGTCCTCATAGAAACAGACAACTGGTGCCAGAGCCATGGCCTCAAGCTAAATGCCAAAAAGTATATAGTCATCCCCTTTGGCAAAAACAAAGTGCCCACAAATTACCACATAGATGGTAATCCATTAAGTACAGAAGAAGTAATTAGGGACCTGGGGACCCAAGTTGATGGCAATCTCACATTTGACAACCATGTGGCCAAAGTGGTTAGAAAAACATTTTATATAGCCCATCTAATCATGAAGGGATTCACATCTAGATCAGGGGAGGTCATCATGCCTCTTTACTCATCACTCATCAGGCCCATAATTGAGTACAATGCCCCTTTTGGGATGTACCTTACCAGACACCTGCAGCAACTGGAAAGACCCCAAAAGTACCTCACCAAAAGGATCAAAGGGCTCAAACAGATGCCATATGCTGCCCGGTTAAAGAAACTCCAGCTCTACTCAGTGGCATACCACCTGTTCAGAGGCGATCTGTGCCTGACGTATAAAGCCATGCCCAACCCGGAATTAATGGACATGCTGCACCTCAGAAAATCCAAATCCCATCGTGAGACTTGAACCTCAGCACTGAAATAAATAGGACATGCTGGAGGGACAGATTCATAACAGAGGCTCCCTTCACTCTGGAATAAAATCCCAGTCCAGGTTAGGCAGAGTCCCTCATTGACTCTCTTTAAGAGGAATCTTGATTAGTGGATGGGAGATCATAGGTTTACCCCGGGTATCACTTCTGTGTCACTGTTAGACAGAGGCACAGTATACTAACCTCGAAAAAGGGCATAGCAAAATAAATTTAAAATGGGTGGTGAAAGCCAAACACATTCTGGCTAGGCTTATAAATGCCCTAGGGCAGATAGCCTAGTATGAACCTATGAGCCTATTTAGTAAATAACCAGGAAATATGATTTATGTAACTTAAAAGGGGTGTGTTTTGAGAGGTTTAACATTTTCTGAAGAAGTTCATGAGGAATAAACTTGGATGAAAGTGCTAAAGGATTGTGTTCGCTCCTTCATTCTACCTACTGCTTTTGGTTTTTGGTTTTTGAGATTCATTTTCTAGTTTGGTGTGTGTTTCTATGTTTTCCATTTCTGACCTTTGAACCAGACTGGGATAGCCTCAGAAGAGAGTACACAGGACACCTTGCTAAACCTCTCAGTGCATTCGGTGCCTGAATAGTTCACAGTGTTCACCGAACAACTTGCCAGGACAGTTACTGGAGCCATACAAGATGGCTTTTCAAGATTATGTGGGTCTCAACAGCAGTATCCAGTCATTTTGGGTTCATTTTCTCAGTCCCAATTGCAATTTAGGTCCACAAACAACATTGAGCAATGTCAGGAGGGTAACGATGCCATTTATTCATCTGCAAACAACTGCAGTGGTCCGAGTGGGAACAGAATTGTACACTTAGATGGCAGTGTTTTGGATTATGTATTCAAGGAAGCAAACAATCCTTTCTTGGACATTACTTTTGAACAAAATGGTGAAAATGTAAGTACTGTTTCTAATAATAACTCTACAAGTCATTATAAAGACGTCGGTAGTTGCAGAAAAGACATTTTTGAACTTGAAACGCTTACAGTTCATTTTTTATCTATGGAACTAGAGATTTTAAATCTCAGTGAATGTATTAAACATAAATGTGGGACTGAGACTATAAAAATTTCCTAACTGTGTGAATGCTGGTGACCCATTTTTCATTGTGTTAGTCAACTTATTTAATGAGACGGGCATTAATATGATGCGTATGCTTGTAACACATTATGTGAAAGAGATTGACATGGTTAAAGGGAATATGGCAACTTTGGATAACAAAATCAAGGGACACTGTTGTTTCAATGTACTTTCTGATTTATATAGTAGCATTGGGGCCAAAGCCAATAGACATAAAGCCTCCATAGTTACAAGGAAGCAGTCCAAGCTGCGGATGGATCTTTTGGCCTTTGCTAACAAAGAGGCCTACCCTTTGAAATGTAGGCGGGTTTTTCAAGAGAACAATAACATTAATGTTAACATCATCAATGACAGCAACACTATTCAGATTGATGTTAATTGTAATGATAATGGGATTGGGAACAGCAATGTCATGATAAATAATACAGCTCTTAATAACAATAATACTGTCCAACAAGTTTCAATGGTTTCTGACAACAACAATGCAACATTTGCTAAGGTTGTTTCATCCTCAGGTAATTCTCAAGGGTCAGGTCCTTTTTTGGTGGACCAGGGCATCAACAAATGGGCTCTCAAATGGTCAAACCAGGTTCTGAACAAGACAAAAATGAGAGGAAGAAACAACAAAAAGAAAAATGAACTGTTTCAGACTTTGAAATTTGCTTTTTGAACTTGTCTGACAGCATTTTTCCTACATACCTAGTAGTTCTGTTAACATCACTAGACTGATAGTTGATTTTAAACTTTTTTAAAGAAAACTGAACCTCTGCTATATATTACATGATGTAAATGTAGATAAACAAGATTTTTGTAATAATTACAACAAATTCAAAAAGAATAGTACATATAACCCTCCCTTGTGTAACACCTTGCAAGTATTTGTGAACTGGATATGAGGAATATTGTAAAGGATACCTATATGTATAACCTCACTGTGGAAGAACATCAGGCACTGTGTACTTTAAGTAAAACTAAAACATTAGAGTAATGAGAGCTGACAAGGGTGGTATGATGGTGATTATGTGTACTGAAGATTATGTTAAAAACACTGAAAACACATTGGCTAACAACACAGCTTATATTGTTGTAGATAAAAATGTGATAACAGTTTTTTGAGAGTAGACACTGATCTTTTTGATATGTTTTGTCAGGGTAGTATAGATCATGATACATATGAATATCTGCTTGTTGAACACCCTTGTATGGGATGTTTCTTTGGGATACACAAAGTACACAAATCACAAACAAATCCATCTATTAGGCCAATTGTTTCAGCCAAGAAATCCAAGACATAGAATATTTCTCTGTGGTTGGATTATATACTTAATCCAATTGTGCAAAAAGCGAAATCATATCTTAGGGATTCTTGGCATCTTTTAGAACTTCTGATGGACACTAACCTCACCCATGGTGACTTCTATTTTGCGTCTTTGGGCGTAAAATCACTTTACACATGTATTAACCAGGATACTGGTATAGAACATCTGAGAGATTACCTTAATGGGTTTATTGATTTTACACATAGTAAAGTTGAGATGATTTGTAAACTCATGGGTATAGTTTTGGATAATAATTATTTTGAATGTAATCAATGATATTACAAACAGGCTTCTGGAGTAGCCATGGGGGAAAGGGTGGCTCCGGCCTTTGCCAATCTTGTGATGGCCATATGGGAGGAGAGATATTTATATCCACAGTGGCCCCAAATCATTTTATATTAGAGATTCATTGATGACTTGATATTTTTGTGGACTGGTGAAGAGAAATAATTTGAGTCTTTTGTGAAGAACCTCAACCAGACCACATATTTTTAGAATTCTCTGTGGAGAGTTTTGGTAAAACTATTAATTTTTTAGACATACATTTGGCATTTGATACATCTAGTAACATTTTTGTGAGTAAAATCATTAGTAAAGATGTATTTGTTAACCAATACTTGCACAGAGACAGTTTACATCCTAGACATATGAAGAAAGGGGTAATCAAGGGGCAATTTATTCATCTTAGTAGACTTACATCTGATGATGATACCTTACTCCAAGAGATTATTATGCTGACCCGTTTTTTTGAACAGAGAGGGTATGATCAGGTTTGGCTTACCAACATACAAATGAAGTTTTCATTTTGAGACAGACTGTTGCCAAGCCTATCATTAGGGGGGTAAGTGATATAAGTATAATAAGGGAAGAGAAGGACAACACTATGTTCACCATTTCATTCCCCATACCCATTGTTAATGAGATGGGTGTCATTAAACATATCATCAAGGACAATTGGAAGGTTTTGATGGGTAATAGAGAACTCACACAGATTGTTGGTGTACAACCCAAGTTCATGTCCAAGAGAATTAAGAACATTAAGACCATTTTGGAACATGGAGTGGGAAACATGTCAATATTGGTTGATGAAAATAGTGTTTGAGGGACCTTCTCTTGTATGAAGTGCAAACAATGTAGATACATTAGTAATACATCTTGCACATTCATTAGACATCTTAATAGAACCATTTGGGTGAACAAATGTTTCAATTGTGAGAGTTCCAACATAGTTTATGCGACCATATGTAATTCCTATTTTTGTTATTCCATAGGGAAAACTATCAGATGTTTAAAGCGAAGAATATATGAGCACACACTTGCTATAAACAAAAAGGATTTTACAAATGCTTTGGCTTGACATGCCAATCAATGTATGAACTTTAAGAAGTTCACTTTTTTAGTAATAGATTGTGTTCCATAGATGGAATTTATAGGGAATACCAACTTGATTCTGGAATGTAAGGAGTCTTTGTGGCAGATTAGTTTGGCAGCTGATAGAGCTCCTGGTCTGAACGAATGTATTAATATTAAGTGCTTTTTAGCACTAAAATATAAATAAAAATAAAATAAAAATATATAAATATATAACTATATATATATATATATATATATATATATATATATATATATATATATATATATATAATATATGTTTTTACAAAATGATATTTTGAATGACTTATTGTCATTTATATAATTTGACAGTTTTATTTTTATGGTATTATTTTATGCCTTTAATTCAAAAAGTGATACGAAAAGTCATGTGATGATTTATGTAACTTAAAAGAGGTGTGTTTTGAGAGGTTTAACATTTTCTGAAGACGTTCATGAGGAATAAACTTGGACGAAAGTGCTAAAGAATTGTGTTCTCTCCTTCATTCTACCTACTGCTTTTGGTTTTTGATTTTTGAGATTCATTTTTCTGTATCTGTTTGAATCTATTCATCTGTGTTATTTTAATATTTCCTCCGGCTGAAACCTTGGTGTTTATTGTAAATAGATATTTAGTATGTTCATGTTCTTTTATTAGTTATTATTAAATATATTTAAACTTTTCATTGTAGTTGGTCCTTTAGAGAATATTTTAACCTTTGAGAGTACTTATATTTATTTGATGACACTGTGGCCACTCCTGAAAGCCTTACTGCATTGGTCAACATTACCATTTGTATTAATATTAATATCACTCAGTATAATTGGGTACTCTTGTCAGAGCCTTAGAATAGCATGCTTTGGAGTGTCTGGTGGCAGTAACACCTTATAGTCTGGGCAGAGGGACATAGCTAGTGAATCTGTGCCAGCCTTTCCCAAGTTTGTGTGTGTGTGTGTGTGTGTGTGTGTGTGTGTGTGTGTGTGTGTGTGTGTGTGTGTGTGTGTGTGTGTGTGTGTGTGTGTTTGTGTGTGTGTATGTGTGTGAAAATCAAATCTTAAAGAGAGTGTGTGTCAGCTTCTTGGAGTAGGGATATAGAGCACTGGTTTTACAGAGACAGTGGTGGAGGACTTGACTCTGATGCTCGGCTGAGGACTCAGCTCTACAGCTGTGCCAGTGGGGAACCTTACTGGAGGCCTGGAGAGAGAGCTAGAGGGAAGCCCAGCCCCTGGACTGAGTATGTTCCCTGTGTGCTCTTAAGGGATATTGTGCTTGGTGCAGTGACCTGCATCTGGAAATGCTCTGTGTATCTATGTTTGTCCCAAGTGAATATCCCTCACCAGTGTCAGTGGTGAGGATTTAGGCTTATTGATTACTGTCCCAGAGGAGGGGCATCACATGCTCTACCAGCCCTGTCAGCACTTGGCAGGTGACAAAATCACCACCTCTACTACTACTACTCCTCCTGGAGGGTACCATTGCACCAGCTGCAGTGAAGACTTACCTCCTGCAGATGGGGCAGGGAATGTGGAGACAGCTTTGTCAGCTTGGGACCCTGAAATACTTGGTGTCAGTGCTGCAACCTGTGGAGGGATTACAGGCCAATCTTCAGTGGTTGGTCTACCTGTCTGTCTCACTGCAAACATTGGGTCAATTGTGCTGCATCCTGATCTGAATCCAAACTACTCATCTCCCCATCTTACATTCTACTACTCTGCATATCCATTTATCAATCACCCTCTCCAGAACTTTAATGCAATATGATAGGAGTTTTATGCCTCTGTACTTTCCACAGTTGTGGATATCCCCTTTGTTCTTGTACACTAGCATGAGTATGCTTATTCTCCAGTCATCTGGGATACGCCTTTTTCGCCACACTGCTATTAATACCCTCAGGAGCCATTTCTTCCCTATCTCACCCAGCATTTTTATCATATCTGCTGTGATCTCATCTGAGCCTGCTGCTTTCCCTGACTTCATTTTACTTAGTGCAGTTCTTACTTTTATAGGGTGGGCTCTGCTTTTTCTCTCATCATAGGCTGTTTTGGGGCAGTACAACTTCTGTGGGGTTTTCTTCATTCAGAAGCTACTGGAAATACTACTTCCATCTGTCTTTAATGTCCTGTGGACTGGTGAGCAGATTGTTGCTGGCATCCCTTATGAATGGTGTCTAACTATCTTCTTTATCTTTCTGTCATTGCTTTGTAACCTGATATAGTTTTTTTTGTGCACTTACTGAGTCACTTTCCAGAAATGGTAGAGTGCTGCCAATGCCCTATTATTTGCTATTGCAACTTCTTTCTTAGCTTCTTTGTTAGGCAACCAGTAGTCCTTCCTAGCCTGGTCAGTCTTTTTTTATCAACCACTTCTTCCTGCACTCCTTCTTTCTTTTGATGACTTCCTGGACCTTTGCATTCCACCACTAGCTTTTCTTATATACCTTAGTTCCATACCTGGCTCAGCCATATATGTTTTCTGTAGTCCTAACACATACTGTTTTTAGGTGCTGCCATGCTTGTTCAACTCCACCTATTTTCTCCTCTTCTTGGGGTGCTAGAGCCCTGAGTAATTCCCTGAACTGTTGTACTTAATCTCCAGTCAACTTCCAGGTCTTCAGCCTGGTATCTGTTGACTTTAGAGCCTACTCTGACCTCTGCTTGCAGCTGATATTGGGAACTAGTGGTTTATGCAGTTGGCTGAGGGGATGACTTTGCAATCATGGATTCTAACCCAGTGCCTTTTCCTTACTAGGGGGAAGTCTTCCTGAGTTGCATGTTGGCTACTCTTGTATGTGATCTTGTGACTGTCTCCCTTTCAGAACCAGGTGTTTGCTACTATCAAGCCATTTACCAGACAGAAGTCTAGCATGGCTTCTCCTTCTTTATTCCTGTTGCCCCACCCATGTGAACCCAAGCAGTCCTCATATCCTGTTCTGTCTGGCCCAATATGTGCTTTCAAGTCACCCATTATCAACACCAATTCATGTCATCCTGCTTTCTCTATTAGGTCCTGCAACTGCTGTCTGAATGCACTCTTTTCCTCACTATCCCAACTCTGTTGTGGGGCATAAGCTGAGATTATGAATACTGCCCTATCACTACACTGGAGTCTGATTGCCATGAGTCTGTCATTAATTCTGATAATATCCCTTACTGCCTTCTGAAGCCTCTGTCTCACCACAACTCCTACACCATTTCTAGCCTATCCCACTCCTAAGTAGCAGAGTCTAGATCCAAAGCCAAGTGGCTTTGTTGCTGTGCCCTTCCTTCTCATCTTTTAGATACATAGGATATCCAGCCTTCTCCATTATCATCATGTCATTCATTTCCAAGCTGTGTCCTGCCAATGAAACTACATTAAGCATAGCAATTATCAGTTCATGTTTGGCAGGTTGGTTGGTTATACGTCCAGCTTTCGCTCAACAGAGCTATCCCAGGTAACCTAGGCTGGGCACCTTAGACACCAGCTGACCAGTTGCTTATTGACCCAGGGCTGCTGGGCTTTATGACAGGCACACATTGGCCAATAGGGGCACATATACCCCTCTCACCATTAGCAAGGGTCCCTGGTATAGGTGAGAGTAGGCCGGGTCCTCAACCCACTTATTACCGTTAATAACCCATGCCCATTTTTGCAACATTAATCAACATGACTGAATCACCTAGAGCCATATTTTACACTGTTGAGTGGCTACTCCTGCCACGGCGCACAGTCTGTGATCCGTGTTCTTTTATCTTGAGGATACTGTGCACCGCAATAGATGCACAAAGTGATTGGTCTGTACAACTCTTCCCCCTATAGGGCACCATGTAGAGTCTGTCCTGCTGCCCACAGCTTCATTCATTGGTGAGTTTGAGATGAAAATACTCAGTATATTTTTTGGACATGGGAGAAATCCCACAGAGGCAAAGGGAGAACATGCAAACCCCAAACAGGCATTGATCAGAGGTCAAGATCAAACCTTGTACCTTGTGCATGGGAGGCAAAGACCTTAACCCTTATACCAACCAATAAAATACTGTAGTATTCTGTATTGCCACAAAAATCAGGGATTCCTCAGCACTCCACCTCTGTGCTCTAAATTTAGCAGATTCACCCTCTGCACTAGCCATGCCTGCAGAAGTCAAGCAGTAACTGTAATTCTGAATTGGTGCCAAATTTCAAACTCATGTTTAAGAGCTAGTGTGCAAACACCAACAACCATGCCAACAGCATTACCATGATAGAAAGCACAGAGAGGCATTTGCAAAGAAAGAGGAAGGAATTTTATCAAACAGCAACAAAGGTGTAAAACATGGCAGTGAAATTTGCTATGTCTGATGTGTAACCTATTCACACTTTTTCATATGATCAACACTGACAGACTCAATGGCTTTGATTGTTATCTTTGGTATTCTGGTGATTAAATAGGGTG
This sequence comes from Protopterus annectens, assembly GCF_019279795.1. Classification (NCBI taxonomy): domain Eukaryota; kingdom Metazoa; phylum Chordata; order Ceratodontiformes; family Protopteridae; genus Protopterus; species Protopterus annectens. The sequence continues at coordinate 1,130,046,115 of NC_056727.1, read as the reverse complement.
ACTTGGCACATAACTTTGTGGAATTACCCACTGTAAAAAGTTAGTTGACCAATGTGGGAGTCGAACATAAAGAAGGAATAATGCATATGCTTCATGCAAGGTAATTATTTGCCAGTTTTACAGGAGAACTCTCTTTCAGCCGTCTTCATTAAATGGAGATATACTTCAGATAGGCCTGTATGTGTGTGACTTATTGGAAGCCCTGTGAAATGCAACCCCATGAAAGATGCAGTATTACTATTTGTAAAAGTATGCCAGATGGATAGACTTTCATGAAATGGTTTATACAAGACCGCTGAAAACAGGCTCTGTGGAACCTAGTCAGACTTTCCGGTCAACAAATGATAAATTGTGGAACCTAGTCAGACTTTCCCGGTCAACAAATGATAAATAAAATAAAATAAAATAAAAAAGAAGGTGGTATGATACATTCATACTTCACTACAGATAATGTTCTAAACACAGAGTTGGCTATGTGGGGAGAGAAGATCATTTTAGTTTAAGTATCCTGCCTATGAATGATATGTAAGTGCATTTTTATTTCATTATCATAATTATCCTGCTTAAACAATTACACACACATTCAACTGTGCTTCATAAATAAATCATTTGTGAAATATGCTACTTAGAAAAATGTATTTATCAAAACATTAATGAGACACTTCTTGCAATAAACATAAATATGATAGGATTTTGTATGTAATGTTACATTCCTAATCAAAGTGCTGTTAGACATTACATTCTGACACCTTTTGTAAAAATAAGTGTCATCACTTCTTTGAAACAGTCACCAAAGACATGGATGAGGGGAAGATGGTGCACACCACCTACCTTGACTTAGCCAAAGCCTTTGACACTATTCCCCTTTCGGGCATAATAGATAAACTCTCCCAGCTAGGCATCAACCTGTATATTATCAGATGGGTAGCTAACTGGCTCACTGATAGAACCCACTCAGTCAAAGTAGGGAAGCCACCTCTAGTAGTAGACCCGTAATGAGAAGTGTACCCCAAGGATCGGTCTTGGTGCCTCTACTATTCGGGATATAGTTTTCTGAGGTGCAAGCCAAAACCAGTGGTCTGTGGCTGACCAAGTTTGCAGATGACTGCAAGCTGGGCATTCTCTTAAATTCCCCTAGTGAAGGGAACATCCTCCAAGAGGGCCTTACCCAAACTAATGACTGATGCCAGAAGCATGGCCTCAAACTGAATGCCAATAAATGCATCATTATCCCCTTTGAGGAAAATGTCATCCTCATTAATTATCACCTTAATAATAAGGTACTAAACGTGCAATCAGTCGTGAGGGACTTGGGGACCAAGGTTAATAGCAACTTGACTTTTCACCACCACATTGCCTCTATTGTATGGAAGGCTTTCTACATTGCCCACCTCATAAATAAGGATATTTCATATAGGAACAAGGAGGTCATAACATCCCTGTACTCCTCCCTTATCAGACCCATTATTGAGTACAATGCCCCCTTTGGCATGTACCTTGCCAAGCACATGCAGCAGATGGAGAGACCACAGAGGTTCTTGACCAGGAAAATCCAGGGTCTCAAACACCTATCCTATACAGATAGTCTAAAAGCCCTGTCCCTCTACTCAGTCTCCTACAGACTGCTCAGAGGTGACCTGTGTCTGGCATACAAGCCATTTCAGACTCAGCCTTGATGGAGTTGCTGCATATCCACAAGACAAACTCCATTCATACACCCCACACACAAGGCCTTAACCTGGTCTCTGACATTAATAGAACTTGTTGGTGGGATAGATGTGTGCCCCACAGACTCCTCCATCTGTGGAAAAGACTCCCTCTCCATGTCAAGCAGAGTACCTCTCTAGCCCACTTTAAGCAGAACCTGGATGACTGGATGGGAAACAGAAAATATATCCCTGGGATCCCACCTGCGTCCCTGCTGGACAGGGGAACCAGGTGCTGATTTGAGGGAACATGGGCAAAATTCTTGGCTAGGCTTATAAGGGCCTCCAGGCCAATAGCCTAGTATCATACTATGAACCTATGAACCTATCTGAATTTGAGACCAGTATCACCTGTATTCTGTCTCTTAAGTCAGTGTCCTTACATCTTGTGCCACATATATAGTTGCACAGCAGGTCACTTTTCTCCACTTAATACTGTCCAGAATGATGATGTCTGCAAATTGTCATTAAGCCTATTTGCACTACAAAAAGCTTCTCAAATAAATTTTTTTCACTTTTTCCTTAAGCATGTAAATTACATGTCACTCATTAGAGAGCAACTGCACAAGGCAAGGAATAGGAAAAAACATATGACGTTTTGACAAAAGTAAATCATAAATCTGAAGTAATAATTTCCACATTCCTTTAATGCTGTATGGATATGAACTCCAAAGCAACTCTGTCATGGGCTCAAAGTCACTGCAGTACAGCTTTTGCCAAAAAAAGAGGTATACAGCATGGTCACATCACTCATTAATTAGAAATACCATGCAGTGGTGACAAAACTGTTTGCTATAATGGAGATAGCAGAATGAAACTGTGTGTGCTTTTCTTCACATGTGAGCTCTGCTCTCTGCTAAGCAGTGTGAAAATTACACAGGCAAAAAAAATGTAAAGCAATTTATATTCCTCACAATAAAACCAAAGCTGCATTTTCACATCTGCTGCAAACATTCTAAGCAGGATGTGGCTTTAAAATGGACTCAAACCCTACATCCTCTTTCTTGTTTCTTTAAAACCATTTCATTCAACCTGTGTGCTAAATGTGATGTAGAATTTCTCATCGTACTGCTGTTCAGAGTGCTGCAGCAAAGCGCACGTGTGCCACTCTGAAATGTGCTACTGATGGCAAGACAAATTAAATTTCTCAGTTTGTACCTTGTGCTGTGTACTGCTGCCAATCAACAATGCTCTTTGCCAAAACCTGGGCAAATGAGGAACACACACAAAAAAGTCATTATTAACATATATCGAGAAATAATAATGAAAACACAGGATTGTGAACTTTCATAGATTTGTGTGTGTTTCAACATGAGCATAGGCTCAGAAAATATGCAATAACTGTATCAGACAGCACACTATCTGGAATTAGACCCTTAAATCAGTGAAATAAGAACACATACTCTGTTGTGTTTCTTATTCTTTTTTGCCAGCAACACAGAACCAGAAAGAAAATGTTCCTTTCACATTTGCTTGAACACAGCACATCATATTAATGTCAGGTTGCCAACACTGCCAAATAATTTCTCTCTATTTTCTGAGCATCCTCTCTTCCTCTCAGCTGAACTACAGAAATGTAATGTCTATACCATTTATTTGCATCTTTGTTTCAATGTATAATATACCTGATCAGCATTTCAGACAGATTTTAAGCAGAAGATGCACAGTGTGCTCTTTGTACAAGGATATCACTGTTGTTAAGGTTATCATAGCTCTCAAGCTTACACTTTTTATTTTAAGTCTACTCTGCATAGCACAAACATTTCAGAGAGAAGAGTCACTTCAGTATTGGTTGTTGCAGTCAGAGCAATCAATAACACTTGCAAGCCATTAGCACCTAACAATTGTCATAGCTCCTCCCTGCAGTCTGAGAGCATGTGCATGCAATCATGTAGCAACTTAACCATGTTTACAACTGCTACACCAAGTAATTATTTTGGTGTTCAGGAATACTAATGATTTCCCACCTCATTTGCCTCTTCACAGTGCTCAGAGGGATGAATCTGCACTATAGAAAGATAATTGTGTAGCTATGAAGTGGAAGGAGAGGAGACTGGATACAGACAGACCATTACTGCTAATTACTTGGAGGAGATTGTTCTAAAGGTTACTACACTATTTCATAAGTAATGTTTTTTTTCTTCATAAGCTGCTTACATGTTCATATTTTGAATGTATTTTAATATGCAATGGAAAAATTAATTTGAATATATATATGCAATTTTACAAATTCACTGCTGGTATACTTCACATATATCAGTTCTTACTGTGCTTTCCAAGTTAGTATGGTTATATCACAGTATTGTATCATTTGTTATTGCATGACTGCCTCAGCCACATGGGTGACTCATTGTATAGGATGAGTGACACACTGGATTAGGCAGTGTCTGTGATAGAACATCTGCTGTAGTAGGACTGGCATCCATGTGTCCATAGGCCCCCAATATCCTCTGGTGTTAGTTGACATGGCCATGCCACATCACATTCCCATACTGCCACTTTTCCACTGCTCCACTAGTGATTGAGGTGCCCACACCCACACATATTAGGTTACAGGGTCAACCTCGATGTAGTTGTGAAGAAAGCTTGTTCAGTAGACATTGTTCACATTCAGGTAGCAATTCACTTTGATCCAGGAGGGTCTACATTAAGTGAATGAAGTTTTATAACTTTGAATACCATATGATCGACAACATAAGGTCGAAGTTATAAAACTTCAAATAGTTAAAAAAAAAAAAGTAAGCTAATGAGTTAAAGCAGGGGGCAAGCGCCTGTACACTGCCAAAGTGGAGGGCTGCACCCCCCACACCCCCGCTCTTTAAATATACCAACTCTGAGACCGCACTATAATGCGGAAAAGGGAAGACTTCTCTTTACTACACTGTAGTGTGATCTTGGAGTTGGTATATTTAAAGAGCGGGGGTGTGTGGGGGGTGCAGGGGGGCTTGCCCCCCCCCCACCTACAACCCTTAGTTTAGGGTTTATTGTTTTATTTTATTTGTTTTCACTATTCAATGTTTTATAACTTCGATCATATGGTGTCGATCATATGGTATTTGAAGTTATAAAACTTCGTTCATTTAATATAGACCCGATTCAGGATGGGGAAGTGGCAATGCAACTCCAGGCTGAGGCAGTTAACATGGTCAGGAGTGATGACATTGAACATGCAGCTCTACCATGCACTGTTCACACCTGTCTTATATGGCAGGATGTAGTGCTAGCACACAACTTGATTGTGATTATGCAGACTCACTCACACATTTCACAAACACTGCCCATACCAAACTGCACACATGCAAGGTAAAAAAAAAAAAACAATGTTGATTGAGATATATCTCCTGTTAGTGACCCTGAAATAATTCATACTTGTGTTTCTTACATACATACACACACACACACACACACACACACACACACACACACACACACACACACACACACACACACACACACACACACACACACACTCTCTCACTACTTTTGTATCACCCCCCCCCCACCCTGAGAAAATGATGATGACTGTGTCATAGGCTTTGTTCATTTGGGTTAGCCTTAAGATTGCATATATGTCTAAAATACAGAGTGGATAGGTATGAAACTGACAGTATAAAAGGGTAGTTTATCCTGTTACACATTTATTCATATACTACATGTTCAACACTTACTTTGACATTACTGAATTTATGAGTCATGTGCTTTGGGTCTGCCTCTGTCTGACGCTATCCAAACACAGACATTATATGGGTAAGAAAAGTCTGTGGGCATTGGATGTTATCACTTTTAATATTTGTATGTGCTTAGGTTTTTATTTGTATTCCTTTGCTGGTGAGTGTGTATGCTATTGTGTGCCTCTTAGTTGCTGAGTGTGTACTCTAAACTTTGAGTCTTAAGTGGTAAGGGTGTATGCTATCCACTGCCTGTTAGCAATGGTGAGGACATATTGTGTATGCCTATGTCTGCATGTTATATCTGTAGGTGGATGTTCTCCCTCAGAATCCTCATCTGTAAGTAATGAAGGTACTGCCCCTGCCTGTGGTCCTGCCCATTGCTGTCCCTGTTCCAGTTGTTTCCTCAAGATGATATTGTGCAACATGGCACAGGGTGTGAGAATTTCTGCATAGGTGCCTGGGATAAAGTGCAGGGTGCCCCCCGATGTGTATACACAGTAGAACCATGACTTCAACATACAAAATGCACCTTCTGTGATATTTCTAATTTGAGAATGGGTATTGTTGTATCTTTCCTCTGAGGGTATATGTTCATTTCTGGTGAGTGCCATGGTTCCTGTGTATAACCTGCATCACCTAGTACATGGCCTTGTGGAGCATCACCCCTAGCAAACCTTGTGTACAGCTGCAAGGTGTGCCTTTTGTGAGAGTCATGGTAACTTTCTGGGTTGTCTGCATTGACATTGAGGATGACCCCTCGGTCATTACAGTGGAACCCTTTCCTGAGGTTGTATGTTCTTCCCTGTTCACCAGGTGGGGCTTTTATTTCTAAGTGAATGCAGCCTATAGCCCCCAAAGTTTCACGGAAATGTGCTACAGCATAGAAGTCCCATATTCTTCTTCCTCTTTCCTCTGGTGTGCATGGAAATATATATGTACTACCTTGCAGGTTGTAGCATAGCATTAAGACATAGGTGCAATATTCTGGAGGCTGAGGCCTGTGACACCCCTAGTATATCTCCAGTGGGTCTATGGAATGTACCAGTTATTAATATCCTTACTGTTACACATACTTTAGTTTCTACCAGTATAGGTTCTCAGTTTCCCCTTGAGTTGTGGGGTTGAGATGGCAAAGGTTGCAGACTTCCTGTAGTGTTTCCCTATCAACCCTGTATTTCTGTACTATTTCAATATCATGCAGTCCATGATATGTTTCATGGGGTCTGAACACCCTTCTTCTCATTGGACAAGGTCTATCAGCAGTAACAGCAGCATAGATTTGACCCTGTTGCACATACACATGCAAGAGTGCAGCAGCAACCCCTAACATTGCTTTTTTTTCTAAGTGTGATGGTGGTTCTATATCAGTAAGTTTTGGAGTTCATGGCAAAGGGCTACACCATCTGTACAAGATTATTTTGTATCTTCCTGAATGGCTCTGCCATCTTGGTTTGGTTGATTAGCATGTAATTCAGCTACTTATGCTTTCATTAGCATACTGTGCTGTTTACCTCTATTTAGCAGCTCTGCATGATGTGTACAGCTGTTTAATGATTATGAGACAGTGAGCTATTGCATGCGTATTGTGTGGCAAAGCACACCCGATAGTCACATGGAAGTTAATTGTTCATGATTCAGGCCCAAGGTTTTACATGAATAGTATAACACAACCAGAAAACTATGGCTATAAATTAATCGTATAAGGAATTACTTAAAGGCTGAGATTTATAGATGGGCTGCCCAGTGACTTTTGCAAAATAGCATATTTACTGGATATGGGCTGGATGTCAGTATCCAAGGAGACCAGTTATACAAAAGAATACAGGTTAACGTTATTCAATATGCATCAGCTGTAAATGGGTGCATATTTTATGTATTTATTTATTATCGTTTCATTATTTATTTTCATTTTTCCCACTTTGTTGATCAGCTTTGTCCCACAAAGCCAACAGCTTCTTGTCAAAGGAGACCAGATGTCATATTCATATTGACCAGTGGAAATTTTTCCAGGGCAATGGGGTAATTCCTCTACTCTTTTTAACACTATGTGGTGCTGTGGGGGTGCTACTGCTGCTATTTTCTGCAAAATAATGACGTAAGAACAAAGTGGTGGTGATAGCATCAGCAGCAATGGCAGCTCACCTGTGGAGAGTAGTCCACTAAAACAAAGAAGCAAAATAGTATAAATCACTGTTGGTATGGACAGAGGCCTTAATAATAACATACTAGTAAATATGCTGAAACATGGTGGTGGATGGAGATGTGAAAGCATTGTCCTGAGGTGGGTTAATCAAGAGATACCTCTGTGCTCTGCAGAATGAGATGCAATCAGTGGCAGAGGCTGCTTGTGTGGAAGAATTCTTACAGAATACAGAAGTCATGTCTGGTCAGTTGGGGTAATTGATTTTAGGGGCGTGCTCTATAGGTACATAAAGTAACAGACTTTTGTGTTAATACTCTAGATTTTAATATTGCTTGTGCATGGAATCCCAAGGGTATGAAGACAGCTGTGGGGAAAAAAAATGCTACTTTATATGCGGTGGTAGAAAGGTGTGGTACTGAAGGCAGGGGGAAGGAGAGAGTATAAAAATGTAGGGAGATGGGAGGAGACGGCATCAAAAATGTAGAAAGAAAATGACCTCTGGTAAGAACTAAGAGTAAAGATGGAACATATATGAACAGGTATGACATATAAGAAAAACTTGTTCTGTTCTTTTATTTCAAAGTGAAAGATGTAAGGGCTTTGATGTATTTAGGTAATGCAACTTTATGCAAAGTAAACTTTTAAAGTTATTTTCATTTTGAATGCTTCATCTGGCTGTTATCTCAGAGGATTAAGGTGCTGTTAATGAGTTGTTTCCTGTGGTTCAGTGGTCCACGGTTTGATTCCTTTAGCCTCTGCTACCGAACTGTGTGACTCAACAAGACAATGTTCCTGACCTGAGTCCAAACAGGTGTTAAGTGGATCACTGCTCTACCTCAGTAAATAAATACTAATAAAAATATTTTTTTTTATAAATGTGAGAGGAAATATTTTTGCTCAGAATGTAATAAGTATATTTATCAAAACTTAAATATGTACCTATAAAGAAAGTTGATGGGTCAAGTTCAAAACTAATGAAGCTGCTGAAGGTGAGCTATGGACATATTTTGAATAGCAATGTCAAAGCATATTTGAAGTAAAATATATGTTTGATGACAGAAAAGCATGGGCTGGGACATGGGAGGTATGGAATTTGTCATGTGTAGTGAATAAATTATAGCATATGCCAAATATTATCATCATAAATAAAAAGAAAGGAAACATAAAATATTGTAGCAACCAAAACTATCTTTGCGGCTTATCTCATTCTCTTTAAAACTGTACTAACATACATTTTGTGCAATGAACTATACAATAATGTGTAGAAAATGGGGGGAGGGTGAACATTGCAGTTTGATATAATGTATATGATGGAGGAAGGGACAAAAAAAGGATATGGGAGAGGGAAGATAAAAGAGACAGAAAAATAAGATGAAAGAACAGAGGTAAATGAAGGGTACCAAAGTAGAAAGAGGTGATGAAAGAAGTGATAGACGTTTCATTAGGCAGTGTTAGGTATGATGGAGAAATACACTTGGAAATAAATTGTATATTTTAGAAACTGGTGAGGGAGAGAAGGGAATTTGGACTGAAAAAAGAGGTGAAATCAGTTCGAGAAAGAGTATGGTATAGAGGAAAAAAATTGGGAAGATAGAAGATGGTGAAATGAAAAAGGTTGTATATATTGACAGTGTAGTGGTTAACATGAATCCATAAAAAGAATAAAGAATAGTAGTGTATGACTGGTATAAAAACACAGAAGCCCATATACATGACTTGATGTTATTAGATTTATGGAGGAGAAAAGACATACTTTTACAATTTGAAGGGGAAAGAAGTGATATGGGCATTTGCACTGGATACGTATTTGGCTATTGCAATATTAGTCAAATATCAAATTTCAAATAGCAGGTATTAAGGTTATAGAGATGTTAGTACAGATCACAGGAAGATGAAACATAATTTAAAGATTAGTCCTAAAGCTATAAAATTAGTCATGGTATATGTGGATACAGATAAAAGATAGAGAAAATGTCTGGTGGTATTAAAAAGTGTGTTATGGCAAACATGAGTATTATGGTGGAAGGTGATTTTAACTGTAATTTAAGAGAAAGCAGAAGCGCAATAACTCATAATGTAAAAAGGGTTAGAAATATTATGAAACTTGATTCATTAAAGTTGGACAGGGAGCACATATTTACATATGCAAGGCTAAATTCAAAAATAGATACAATCAGAAGACATGAAAGAAAGAGAAGGAGAAAGGAAAGTATTACATTTTAAAGACTGTATGGTAGTATACTCTGTAGTAAGAACAAATGAGGAAACTATTAAAGAAGAAAAAGGAGTAAAATGACCAATGGAAAAATTATGAAAAGTAAATAAGTAAAAAGTGAAAAACAAAAATTATTGGCAGAACATATTAGACTTTTTATAAATCATGGACACACTGGCAAGTAATGTTTAATAAAAATTCTGAAAATGTATTTATTATTATTTATTTATTTATTTAACATTTGTTTACCAGGATGGCTGGTGTTCATTTTCAGTGGAGTCCTGGGGGGGAAGCCCCAGAAAAAAAAAATACAGAATATCAACAGAACGTCTCAGAACTAATAAATTGTATCAGTACTCACAAGATATATTTTATCAAACCATCACATGACATAGCAGCTGACATAAACAATTAAGTCAAATCATTCATACTCAAAGCTAAAAAATAAATAAAAATATGCATTAATGTTGTCAAACTTAATTATAGTGATTCTACAGATTTCAGAATAAAAATGCATATAATAAATATTACATCTTTGCTGCCTTTAATAGACACTTTATTTTAATATAATCATTTAGCCTAGGTGATTTGTTCGCAGCCAAAGCAACTTGCAAATTTAATTCTTTGCATTTATGGATAATATTGGTATCACTCCAGAATGGTTTATTCTCTATGAAATCCAATGCAAAAAAGACATTTTTTAAAAGTCTGCAGTCACTTGCATGTTTAGCTAGTGAATTAGTATGGTCTTTATTCCTAATCATTAATGTATGCTTATACGTTGTCTGTGAGAGCTTCCTAGTGGTCTCAGCCAGATTAAGCTTTCACAGAAATTTTATGTGAAGGACAAGAAGGAAGAGGTGATACGTTTTGACAAAGATGTAAAGTATGACTACAGTAGGTAAGCTATCACTAGGTTACTGTAGGTTGTGGATGAAAATTGTGTAGGGATGTATAAATAAAAATAAATAATGAATTTTGTGAAAAGATACATAGAGGGAATGTATGCACATGTAAATATTAGGAAAAATAAGTTGTAGAATATTAAAGTGATAGAAAAAGAACATGTGGAAAGACTGGTAAAAGAGATATTATAAAAGTAAAAATGTTTTGAAGGATGTCAACGAAAAGATGGTATATGGACTAGACGGGTTAGGCTATGATTTCTTTAAAGTAAAGAGTGAAGAGAAGTGACTTTTTGTAAAAAATAAAAAAGAATAAACTGATGTGGAAGGATAAAAGAGAGGATGATATGCGTGAGAAAGTGATGAAATTTATATAGAATAAGGGTGATAAGGGTGATAAAAAAAGAAATTGGGAGTACCGATAATGTTAGTAATTACAGAGTATAAACTGTTTATGAGACTATTATAGAAAACTTTTCAAAATGTGTTAGGAAAAGTTTTGTATGAGAGTATGTATGTAGTAAAATGAAAGCAGGTAAGGGAATAAAATAATACCATGAATGTGGTTAAGGCTATTAAGAAGGTGTCATAAGCAAATACGGGTGATAATGATAAAGTATGGTATAAGAGAAAATGATTAAGTCATTAATGCCAATGCAAGATGATATGTTGGTTACAGTAGTGGTGAATGGATGGTTGGGAAAAAGATAAATGCAAGATAAAGGGTAAACCAAGAATGGCTGATGACTGGAATTATTTTTGTTTTATTAATGACTGCTGCAATATAATAGGAAATTGTAAAAAAAAACATGACTGAAGCAAGATTGAAAGCAAGGGGATGAATACAAATACCAATATTTATATCTAAATCAGATGATTTAGTGATTGTAATAAAGAATGAATGGAGGTTAGGAAAAATAGAAGTTGAAGAGGAAATCAATTAAAGAGTACAGGGTTAAAATGAAAAATGGGAAAGCATAAAAAAATCAGGTATGTGGTACAAGTAGGAGAAGTGCTGTGCACAATGAATGAGACTGTAGTATTGGAACTAATACAAGAAAAGCATGAATAATATTAATGACTTAAAAAAATAAACAGGTGGTTTTGTAGTGGAAAATGTTTCAAATGTCCTGTAAGAAAATGTGTATATAACAAATCTGCATGTGCTGAAAATGTTAGCATATGTGGAGAATGCTTATTTGTTTCTGACAAAGATAGAAAAATAGCTGGGTGATTTTTAGAAAAGTGCATAATAGTGAAGAAGCAAGCAGTTTGACGTCAGTAAATTCAATAATATATCTGGCATCCGTACATGTTTTGGGTATTGGATATTGAAGATAACAAAAAAGGGAAGATGTTATATGGAAATTGGTTTACAAAATAAGAGGATGTGCAGTCAAAGGGAATACATCATAAAATGGAAGTGTAGAAAACAAATGTGAACAAAATACAGGGGGAAAGGAATAGTATACAAAGAAAATATATTGATTTACCCATGGAAAAAGGTTAAAGAACAAGTAAAGGTGGCGATTAATGGAAGATCAATGAGATCTGAAACATGTTATGAACATTCTAATTTACTGTGATGCTTGCTATTAAATAAATTGCCTATGAAGGAAAGAATGACATAAAAAGTACACCAGGAAAAATCGTGCCAAGTGAGTAGAGTAAAAGAGACAAAAGAACCAGTGTCTTTAAAATGTAAAAATGTAGAGGGCTTTTTGGAATGATAAAGTCAGGTATGAATGCTTTTAAAAAATTGAAATATATATATATATTATTATATGTAAAATATAAAGAAGGAATAGAAAAGAAGGTTGATGAATGGTGAAGAATTTTATTTTTGGACTTTTTTGTGAAGAAGGAAATCTGAAGTGTTATAGTATAACAAAGTGAGGAAAAAATAAAATATTAAATAATGTTAGAAGGCAGTTATGGTAGAAAAGGTGGAGTGGGTAAGATGATTCAAAGAGTATGATGTCTCTAATATGAATATATATATATATATATATATATATATATATATATATATATATATATGGTTTACTATCAATATGTCAAAAGTCAGAATAATTTTCTGACCCACATATCGAAAGCAAACCTTGAAATTTAAAATATAGAATGAGTGAAAAGGTCGAATCAGCTGAACAAATTCAGCTGATTTGACATTGTTTTCAAAAACATCGCCTGATGTTAGCTATAGAAGTTCACTTTACGTGAACTCCTGTACCTAACATCACATTTTTGCAGGGGGGCAAGCCCCCCACACCCCCTGCTAACTATATATTCCAACTCTGAGATCGCACTACAGTGAGGAAAGGGATGAATTTCCCTAACCACACTGTACAGTGATCTCTGTACAATTCTTTGAATATGTATATTAGCAAATGCACACTGCATTCGCTAATATAAACTTTTCAACATTGAGATGTTCACCCAGATGAAACTTCAAACATCTGTAGTTTGAAGTTTTCATAGGGTACATCTCAATGTTGACATTTTAATAGTAAACCATATTTTATATATATATATATATACACATATATATATATATATATATATATATATATATATATATATATATAGTGAGAGAGAGAGAGACATATACTATAATATAATTAAATAGATGAAATACAACATTCTTCAACACCTTTCATAATCATCATCAACCTCCCATTTTCCTATTTTTTTACATAGGGTCAGGGTGTCATTTTAACCATCGCCATCTCTATCTCAGTTCACTGCTACACTCCTGCCTTCTTTGACAATCATGCCTTTCTGTCGTAGAGCTTCTCTCATACAATCCATCCTCCTCTTTATTTGACACCCTTATTTCCTCTTACCTTCTTCTTATCTGTTCCAAATCTTCTTCACCAGATTGTCTTCTGCTTTTCTGCACATGTGCCAAAATCACAGTTTTATTATCTTTAATCTTTTCTGCAATTGGAGCTATATGGCTTCTGCACTTAAGTTCTCATTTCTTTGTCTGTCCCACAGTGTGCATCCTGCCACCCATCTCAGGCACTTCATTTCTATCACCTCTAGTTTCCTCATCTGCTCTGCCTTTACTGCCCAGGTTTCTGTACCATACACTCATACTGGTTGCACAACTGTTTACATTTTAGTTCCTTTGGCATTCTTCTGTCATACACTACACCAGAAACTCTATACCAGTTGGCTGCAGCCCCTCTGCTTCTAGCTTTGACCTCTTCATTCACTTTCCTTCTCCTCAACCACCCTGCCCAGATACTTGAATCTGTTAACCTGTTCCACTATTTTCCCTTATATCTCAGTTCTCAGCTTCTTCTCATTTCTGCAGTTTGTTGTCATTACCACTGTCTTATCCATACTTAGATTCATCCCATGTGCCTTCAGTTTTGCATTCCATTCCCCTATGCTTTGCTGAAGTTCTTGCTCAGAGATTGCCTGTAATGCCACATCATCTGCATATTGCAACTTTGTTGATCTGACCCCGCTGACCTGTTTGCTAATGTAGTCCATCTCCAGTATGAACAACAGTGGGCTCAGAGCTGAACCCTGATGTACACCCACTCCCACTGGAAAACCTTCTGTGAGACCAAACACTGTTCACACTTGAATCACTGTGTTCTTGTACATAGCCTACTCTAATTTTAACATTTCTTTGGAGCTTCAAACCACCACAGTATATGCTTTCTCCAATTCTAGGAATGTCCATTTAGACTCTTTACTTTCCTCAATAGCTTCTTCTTAATTATCTGTTTCACTGCAAACATTGGGTCATTTGTGCTGCATCCTGATCTGAATCCAAACTGCTCATCTCCCATTTTAATTTATATTGCTCTGTATCCATTTATCAGTCACCCTCTCCAAAACTTTCATGTGATGTGACAGAATTTTTATACTTCTGTACTGCCACACAGTTGTGGATGCCATCTTTGTTCTTGTACACTGGAATGAGTGTGCTTATTCTACAGTCATCTGGGATATGCCTTTCTCTCCACACTGCTATAAATACTCTCAGGAGCCATTTTTCCTAATCTCACCAAGTATCTTTATCTAGGGTTGCCACCTTTTCAAATGCCCAAAGTGGGACATTTTTAGTACAAACGTCAGATTTTGCAGGGCGAAACATACCCATGGCCAGTACAAAGAACAGAACTTCACTGTTTTGCCTAAATAAAAGTTTATTCTTGTAGCATTTTAGTTGCTTATTCTGTTTCTTATAACATTTAGGTGTTTCAAATACAGAATAACTATTTTATGCAACTATTATATAAAATATAGGAAATATTTTTGTCCTAAAATCTCAGTGCATTTGCTATTTTTATAAATTTTGTTGCAGGACACAACTGCCCAAATAGGGACTGTCCCTCGCAAAGTGGGACAGGTGGTAACCCTATCTTTATCATAAGTGCAGTGACCTCATCTGAGCCTGCTGCTTTTCCTGACTTCATTTTCCTTAGTGCTGTTCTTACTTCTTCTAGCTTGGGCTCCTCCTCTTCTCTTATCATTGACTGTGCCTGGAGCAGTGCAGCTTCTGTGGGGTTTTCTTCATTTAGGAGCTGCTGGAAGTACTCCTTCCATCTGCCTTTGATGTCCTGTAGGCTGGTAAGCAGGTTGTTGCTGATATCCCTTATGAAGGGTGTCTGACTATCTTCTTTATCATTCTATCTTTGCCTTGCAATCTGATATAGTTTCTTTGTGCCACCTACTCAGTCACTTACCAGAAGCCGTTAGAGTGCCTCTGATACCCTAGGCATTGATATTGCAACTCCTTTCTTAGCATCTTTGTTAGAAACTAGTATTCCTTTCTAGCCTGGACTGTCTTTTCTATTTCCCACTTTTTCCAGCACACATTTTCTTTTTATGACTTCCAGGACTTCTGCATTCCACCATTGGCTTTCCTTATGTACCTTATTTCCATACCTGACTCGGCCACATATCTGTTCTGTAGTCCTCACACATGCTGTTTTGAGGCACTGCGATTCTTCTTCTTCAACTCCCCTTAGAGCCCAGAGTAACTCAGTGAACTGTTGTACATTTTCTCCAGTGCTCTCTGTTGATCTTAGAGCCTTCTGTGACCCCTGCTTGTACCTGATTGTGGCAATTACTGGTTTACATTGTAGGTCTTCTGTTTCACTGGGAATGACTTTGCAATCACTGATTTTACCCCTTTCCTTACTCTTGTATGTGATTTTGTGACTGTCTGTTTTTCTGAGCCATATGTTGGCTACTATTTGCCAGACAGAAATATAGAATGGCCTCTCCTTTTTTACTTCTCTTGCCCCACCTATGTGGACCAAGACAGTCTTCATATCCTGTTCTGTCTGTCCCGATGTGCACACTCAAGTCACCCATTATTAACATGAATTCATGCTGTCCTGCTTTATCCAGTAGGCCCTGCAACTGCTGTCTGAATGCACTCTTCCTCACTATCACAACACTGCAGTGAAGCATATGAGATTATGAGTGCTACCCTATCATTACACTGGAGTCTGATGGTCATGTGCCTGTCGCTAATTCTGATGACATCCTTCATTGCCTTCTGAAGCCTGTCTTTCACCACAATTCCAACATCATTCTTAGCCTTCTGAGTAGTAGACTCTGGATCCTATGCCATAGGATGTCCAGCCTCCTCTGTACCATCATGTCATCCACTCCAAGCTCCATCTTGTCAGTGAACTGATTGTAGCAATTCTTAGTTCATGTGTGACAGGTTGAAGGCTGAGCAGGCCTTGGCAGGCACACAATAGGATACACCCCTCTCACTATTAGCATGTGTCCTGGTGTAGGTTGGAGTACACCAGGTCCTCATCCATTTTGGTGACATTAGTCATTATGACCAAATCACCTAGAGCCATATATTACACAGTCGAGTGGCTAGCAATGCCTCAGTGTGCAGTCTATGATTCATGTTGTGCTATCTTGAGGATACAGTAGATGCCCAAAGCGGTTGGTCTATACAACTCTTTTCTCTATAGGGCACCATATAGAGACTGTGCGGCTGCCCACGGCTCCATTCATTGGTGAGTTTGAGATGGAAACACTCAGCATGTTTTTTGGAGGAGAAGAAACCCACAGAGGCAAAGAGAGAACATGCAAACTCCAAATAGGCATTGGCCAGAGGTCAGGCTCAAACCTTGCACCTTGTACATGGGAGGTGAAGACCTTAACAATTATGCCATCTGGTCTCATCACCTTTCAAATCTAGCTAATTTACTTCCAGCTCATACAGATGGGAATTTAGTCTAACATTTCATCCAAAGGATGACACTCTTAAGAATGCTGTGTTCCATTATCCTGCACTGCAGTGACAGTAGTGTGACAAATGAATCCAGTCACTGTTGTAAGAACAGAACCCACATTCTTCTTCTAGCATCAAAGGTGAGCTTGTTACCTACAGAGCCAATGACACTGCTATTTAAAAAATTATTTGAGGCTAGTGACATATAAATGGGAAACGTTGATGAAAGTGGGCAATGCAAAATATGCAAATGCATGAGGATAAGATAGAAAAAAATATTCAGCTATGTATAAAATTGTGGGTTCTAGCTACGCTGACTTAACTAAATTTTCTGATTATTGGTCTATATGACAGGAGCCATTTCAGGCACAGCAGCAGCTGGAGGCAGTGCCTGTAATACTATATATGTTGGCCTCTAACAAAAAGAAAGATTTTGGAGAAAATTACTCACATACCATCATCTGACAGATCACCAGATGACCATTTGTTTCAAAGCTGATATGGGTATACTTAGGGACCTAGCTGGACTGTATTAGCCATGAACTGAAATGAGGATTATGAGTGGTATGCCCATTCTTATAAACACAAAAGCATGTGTAGCAATTACTGACCTGGCTACACAGACCTTCTAGAGACCTACATAAGACACATTAGGTATATCACATGCCTCAGACTTTTCAAATACTTAACCAATTCATTAACATCATGCTACAACAAATGGAGGAGGATAACTGTTTCCCAAACATGTTAGTGGGAAGTACCAATGCAATATGTGCATTCTGCAACTCATGTTCCTGTTAAAGTTTCTCCTGGTCCAGAGTGTCAAAGATACATAATTAGGAAGGACTACTACTCTTTGAACTGCCAAGTTGTCTGTAATGCCAATGGCATTATCTATAATGTATGTACCATCTGGGCAGTTTACATGATTCCCATATTTAGCATAACCTGAGCCATGACAGTGTTATATACAATCTGCATTCAATCTGTGACCAGGTTATGTGTCTTGTATGCTGTAGACAAAACCAAATATGCCATTGAGCTATGAATGTTGATACCCATTAACAACGCATAAGCAACAGCAGAAAAATCATTCAACATAGTCTATGCCGAAAACAAGAAATGTTGAGAAAATAGTCATTGGACTTCTGAAGTAAATATTTCACTGTTTTAAGTACCTTCAGTGGGGCACTACAATACAATAAAGGGGTATCCAGCAATAAATTTGTAATCTGTGCCCTGTTACATAAAAACACCTGTTTTGCAGGTGTAAACTAAGCAAACATTGTCCCTCCATGCCATTATAATCATGTACAATTTATTGAAATACCTTGAACTGTCATTGTACAATTTGTTTAATGTTTGCATAGGTTTAGCTTATTTGTGTCAACCAGTAATGTTTGTTCAGTATATTATAAGATTCCAGTCTGGATGTATTACTATCCCCCAAACACTTATCTAATTTTTAACTTGATAGACAGCCATTTACCCATTAATTTATGGAAGTTTAGATTGATGCAAAGAAAATCTATAATTTTCATTGATATGGAGACCCTAAAAGTATGCAGTTGTATCTGAGATGAGGAATTAGCCAGTGAATTATTTTTATATTTTGGCATTTCATTAGGCTATTATTTTATTTTGTTTTTTCATAACTTCATGGCTCCCAGTTTTAAACCACTTTCTCCAACACCCAGTTAAACCATTTGCTCTTCTTCCTCTGAGATCCAGCTTATTTATACTCCAGCTTAACAAAAACCCTATACCTTGTTAATTTCCTGGTTGAGGGGAATGGCCTATCTGCTCAATGATTCCCATTTTGTGGTGACAACTGGATGCCAGGAAGATTTGTCTTTTTCAGAGGGGTGCTCAGTCCCTGTTGAAGTACTTCATTTTGGCAGCTGCCTGACATTGCTAGAACCCACTGGTCTATGGTGGCTCCTAATGTATGACTTCCACACCCTATGATAGTATTCTTGGTTTACATATGGCATGAGGCAGACTGATAAAATAGCTGCTTTTTGATATATCCCAACACTGCTGTCAAGGTCACTGGTGCACTGAGTCATATTACTTCCTTCCCCACAGGACTGCAATGATTACAGTTAACCTCCACCTTTCCCCACTTTTGTCTTCCTATGACTGTCACTAACTGAATTAAGACTGACTAGGTCATAGACAGGGCATTATCCTTCTGTGACACATGCCAGACTATTATTTTGACTGCTGAAATATGGTGAAGATGTTGACATACTTGCAATAGCAAATGTGTTTTCAGGTCATCCATCTTGATATTCAACACTGAATGGTAGCTCATCAGAAACAGCATCTTCCTCAATACAAATCATATACTGAAAGAGAAAATCCACAAAAAATATATATTTTTACTTTTTGTTAATTTATTTGCCCCTAAAGTTACTTCATAGACAATTACTAGATAAAGTTAAATCTAATGCATAAACATTTCCTCCCTTTATAAACATGGTAACATTGTAGACAAAAGTATATTTTACCTGTCATTCATTCTGAAAAACATTAAGAGCAAGTATTTGCAAAAAGTAGCTGTTGAAAATCTAGTGTGCATTGTTTAACAGATAAAGCAGACACTGAAATAGCCCAGTACCAGATAAATCTAGCTATGTAGTTCATAAATGTTCTGCTATCAAAACACATGCTCCAGTTGGAGATACTGCTATAAAGATGTCAGAATTAATGCTTATGAAAACAGGACCCTGTAATAAATCTTATTTGCTGAAATACATGGCAACTGCACATATGCTCAGTATGTACAGGGGAAAATCATGAAGAATTGCTGAACAGATGCAGAGCTGCTGAAGCACAAAGTACAGCTTAATCGATGAATAAAATAAGTCATCAAATGTTATTCAAGCAATTTTTATTTAATTATTCTAGCAAATTCCAACAAAGGCATGCAAATTCCAAATTTGATAAGAAATAGAACTGCACTGAGGAAGGTGATTGAAACAAAGTATTTTAAATTCATGAAATCAGAGAAGGGTAAAATGGAATTATTTCCCCTACAATATCCTGGAAAAAAACAGTGTCATTGTTTAAAAGGAATTTAGTCAAAATATTATATGATTGAGTGAGAATAGTAATAAATACCTAATAAAGTACATGGGTTGTCCATTAACTTTCAGTAGTGATGAAGTCTTTCAGTTAGGAAAATTGCCATAAACAGATCCAGGAGTAAAGGAGCTACATCAGTCAAGTAGAAGCCAGCTAAAATGCTGACATGATTGCTGAAGCTATTCAGTAATAGAGTCAATCTTTTTCTTCTGCCAGAGAAGATATATTGAATATCCTTATGCTATAATAAAACTCTTAACAATAGTACAATATTTGTATCAGGTACCAGACTATGGCTGAAGCTCAGAAAAAAAAACTGAAGTGCTCTTTGGGAGATTGAGCTTTGCTATCAAATACTTGTCCTCTATAATTAAAGAAGATTAAGAGCTAAGATAATCAAAATTCAAGACTTTATTAGTGAATGTAAAGACATAATCCAGCTTGCAGGAAGTGTTTCTTGGGACAGGCTTTACAGTATTTCTACCTAATAAAAATCATCAATTTGTGTTACTAGATGACAAAGTAATCTTAGCTTTACTTTCTTATATATTCCTGCTTACCATTAGCTGCATGAGAATATATACCCTAACCTTGTCCTATTACACCTGCAATCCCCTATGTGTAATTTAGCATTCAAATAGAAATGGATGCACTCAGTATTTCCAGATGCAGACTTCTCTGCATCAAACACAATTTCCCTTAAAGGCACACAGGGAACACACTCAGTCTGGGGTCTGGATCTCTCTGTCTCCATCCAGGTCCCCAATAAGACTCCCCACTGGTACAGCTGTAGGGTTAGGTCCTCAGCTGAGTGTCCAAGCCATGTCCTCCAGCACCATCTCTGTGAAACCAGTGCTTTGTGTCCCTGCTCCAAGTAGCTCATACACACACACACACACACACACACACACACACACACACACACACACACACACACACACACACACATACACACACACACACACACTGTGAGATTTGATTTTTCACACACACACACACACACACACACACACACACACACACACACACACACACACACACACACACACACACCTGGGAAAGGCTGTCACAGATTTACCTGCTGTGCCCCCCTTTTGTCCAGAGTACAAGGTAGTTATCACTGCCACCAGACACTCCACAATCAGCTACTCCAAGACCCTTAACAAAGGGTGTCTAATTATATTGTGTAATATTAGTACTAATACAAATGGTAGCAGTTGATCAAGACAGCTAGACCTTCTGGAGTGACCCACACAGTGTCATCAAATAAATATAAGCACTCTCAAAGGTTAAATACTTTCTGAAAGGACCAGCCATAATAAATATGTTAAATATATTTAATAATAAATAGTAAAAGAACATGAAAGTACTGAATATATATTTACAATAAACCGCAGAGTTTAAATCACAGGAAATAATGAAAATAACACTGATGGACAGACTCATACAAATGAAAAAACAAAACAAAATCTAAACTAAGCTTCACTATATTTTTCTGACTGAATCTAGGAGAATTACTATTCCCTACTTACTTAATAGAGCAAGGTAGATGTTGTGGTGAATGGTCCTTCTTATTGTCAGTCCCAAGACAAAATATTCAATACTAAGAGATTTCTGTTTGTAATATCTAAAATTTCGAAGATGGCTGGCAGAATGACTTAATCTGGTCACCTGACTCTAGGTTCTCACACTATTCCCCTTTAAAGCTTGAGACAGTATGTTAGCATAGATGTGATAAGATGCATATCTAAAGTTTTGCTAATGTCTATGGCAGTGCCTGAGGCTTCCCCTCTTTTTACTGAGCTAATGAGCAAAGACTTCTTCCAGACATGCTGTCTCCAATCCTATTCAGAGCTGTGAGATAAGTACTTCCATGGCCCAACAGGTGGTCCAATTAACAGTATTTTTCTTAAAGTAAGAAGTAAGTTATCTGTTTAACCCCTTCTCTTCTGGTGCCTTTTGCTAATGTGTGTATATATATATATATATATATATATATATATATATATATATATATATAGTCTCACATGTATATTCCTTCTCTGTCCAGCAGGACCCACTGTTGAGACATTTTTTTTAACAACAGCAACTTTACAAACACATTTTGATTTAAAAATGACATATAGTTCTAATACATTTATAACATCAGCATCTGTACAAATCAGTTTGATATTTGGATGCCATATAGTTCTGATACATTTGTAACATAACCATTTGTGCAAATCAGTTTGATATTCAAATGCCATACAGTTCTAATACATTTGTAACACAAGCTTCTTGTATAAATCAGTTTGATATTCAAAGGACATATCATTGTCAGCAGAATTTCACCTGGCTATGCTGACACTAGCCCATATCATCACACTAACATTAACATAAATTCCCCACCCTGCAGCAATAAACTGGCAGCAGACACTAATCTATAGCATATTATAGCATATAAAATCAGAAAATGATACAGGAAACTTTAGAGACATTTATGTCAACATCCTTAGCCCATAGTCAGCGTACTTAAATGCTGGCTGGCCATGTCATCTCACAAGCACTCAGCAACCTTGGATGACTCAGACCTTCTTAAACAGTGACTCTTGTACCTTGCAAGGTCAACTGCGTGACCATGTGGAGGCTAGTCATGTAACCCAGAGAGTTTGACGGGTGGATTTTTCACACTTTACTCAATGGAGAATGTACATCGTATAACAAATGCAAATGTGTAGGTGCTAAGCCAGTTGTCAAAGACTGAACATGAATGAAGCCAGCATGTTGTAATGTTTGACATGCAAGATGAGATTGCTTCATATGTAAGGAATTCTTTCTGTGGAGAGTCTGTCACTTCAAGAAGTCTTTTTGAGTTTATGTTGTAATGAGTATCATGCTCTTTGGAATGAGTATTTTTGTATTATTAAGATTTATGATCTGGAAGAGGTCTAATGAGACAGGATCATTCATAACCTAGAATGCAAATCAGAGATTACCATGTAGTGTTAATACATGACAGAGAAAAATGAGAGAGTTTTTAGTCTCTCTCTCTCTCTCTCTGTAGCTAATGAAACTTGGCCTTTTGTTCATTTTAGTTAGAAGATGTTGTGCTTCTTCTTATTGGGAAAGGTGTTTGGAGCAGTGTATTCCAAATAATCCATTATACTGTAAGTTTAGTCTGATAAAGAAGGAATGGATAGGGATTGTGCCATCAAACGACCTGGAGGATATACACTTTCTAAGTAATTCGACAAGGCAGATGTATTTTCTAACTATGATATATGACGAATGAAGGATAACTAATTATCGATGATGGTACTTACATTTCTAATGACTCTGTCTATCTTAAGTGCAGTTCTGTTTATGTGGTAATCAATTGGATTGACTTATTTCTCAAACTCAGCTAAACTGCATATTTTGGAATTAAGATTAAGGCTGTGGTTAATATATCAAATGGATCTGCAAAGCACTGCATAAAAAACATAAATGCCTTTGGAAAAGTCAATAACAGCACCAAGTCTGTAGTCATCATCAAACTTGGTTAGCCATTGACATTCGATATTAGCTTTCATACTGGAAAAGTAGATGCCAAAGAAGAGGGCACTCAGGACAGCCCCAAGGGATACCACTATTAATGTGCCTTTCAGATGGATAGGTACCATCAACTCTTTGTTTTTTAAATATTTTTATTAAATATGACATTTTAATTACATGAGCACATCTACACAATCAAAAAAGAAAGCAAACTGCAATATTTCCCTTGTTATTTCCATGCAATATGCATATATGTTTTTTGTTACAATAATTTTCATTCACTCTTATTTTGTGTGACCAGTTACAAATCCAATTTGCAGACTTTTATTTGCACAGCTTACAGTGTACAACATTTAGCCAATATCAGTAACTCCTATCTTCAACGGTCAAGATCTGTATTTAGAGTACTGACGTCAGAAAATTATCAGCCAGTACTCTGGCATCCTGACTAGCCTTCTAAATTGACTATTGTCACTTATCTCTAGTTTCTTTAAACCTAAAGATAATCCATGGATAAATAAACTAAAATCCGTACAAAATTAAGATGTGAAACTTGGTCTGGATAGAAATACCATCAAGAGTGAACTATTTAGAAAAATGCATATATTTCCTGGAAAACTTGCTAAAAGATTAACATTTTACCACAAAACTATGTCATTCCAGCAGTAAGTCATTTAGGTGAACCATGACTTTGATTAAATGTGAATTGTTGGTTACTTTAGTTGATTCCTGTTTCATAAAATGTGAGGTGGTATCTATTAAACTAAAAAAGTGTCACACATACTTGTTTGCTTAATTTATGTCTGGTATGTCTGTGTTTGTATTTGTGATGTTAGTTTGGGTGTGCGTATATGTGTGTGTCTGTGTGTACACGTGTGTGTGTCTGTGTGTGTGTGTGTGTGTGTGTGTGTGTGTGCGTGCGATGTGCGTATGTCTGTGTGTGTGTGTGTGTGTGTGTGTGTGTGTGTGTGTGTGTGTGTGAACGTACTTTGCTTGTGTATGTGTGCATCTGTATGCATACTTCGGTGTGTCTTTGTGTGTGTGGTTGTGTGCCTGTGTGAATCATGTGTGTGTGTGTGTGTGTGTGTGTGTGTGTGTGTGTGTGTGTGTGTGTGTGTGTGTGTGATGGTAAATTGTAAATATGCTTGTGTTGTAGAATTGTGTGTATGTATTTACTTTTGAGTGTGCTGTCAGATGAGTGCATTTAAGAGTTTTTGTTGCAAGACCAATAGACAGTTAAGTCAAGAAAGATTTTCATTTCCCAGCTTTTGAAATGTCCCAGAATATATATATATATATATATATATATATATATATATATATATATATATATATATATATATTTATATATATATATATATATATATATATATACACACACACATGTGTGTGGATTTAAGTAGCCGGGGGTGTGGGGGATGCAGGGGCACTTGCACCCCCTGCAAAAAGGTTAGTATAATGTGTTTTGTTTACTTTTTGTGTTTTTTTACTTTTATTTAGAGGTTTCAAAACTTCAATCATATGGCCTCGGCCATATGGTCTCCTAAGTTTTGACACTTCAATAAACTGTTGTAGATCAACATATATATATATACATATAGATATATATATATATATATATATATATATATATATATATATATATATATATATATATATATATATATGGTTTACTATCAAAATGTTGAAATTCATATGGTCGACGATCATAACATCAAAATCATTACACTGAATGTTCAAAATACTGAAAATAAAAATGTCAAAGTTTAAATGGTCGACAAACACCTGCAAACTAACACTAGTGTTTCTCCAGGGGGGGGTACAACTCCCTGCACCCCCCACAGCCCCTGCTACTTATATATTACAACTCTGAGATCGCACAACACTGCTGACAAAGGTACATTCTTGCCTGTTGTCAACATAATATCGACTGGTAATTTGCATGCACTTTCTGTCGACCAAATAAACTACTTAATATTCATGTTTTGAACATATATGTCGATCAAATGAACGTTAGACCATATGAATTTCAACATTTTGATAGTAAACCTATATATATATATATATATATATATATATATATATATATATATATATATGTATATATGTGTGTGTGTATATATATATATATATATATATATATATATATATATATATATATATATATATATATATATATATATATATATATATGTGTATATATATATATATATATATATATATATATATATATATATATATACATACATATATATCAAGAAAATATAAATGCCTCACAATGGTTAGCTGCACTAAATCAAACAGTCAACAGGTAAAAAAAACAAGAAAAGTGCAGTTCCACAGCTGATAAAAGACGAAATTCCAAATCCAATGTAATAAAAAAGTTTAATGAAAAAGATGAGCGCTTCCACAATTCAAACAATTGCTTCTTCAGATCACAAAAAGACCAAAAAAACACAGGTTTAAATACTCCATCAACTAACAATAATTAGTCATGTGATATGTAAAACAGTAGTGAATGTGCTCAAGAAGAGAATTATTTAAAAAGACAACCACAGTAAAAAACATCCTTCATAAAAAACATATGTATAAACAAGATGCATAAAAACGGTTAAAAATCTACAACATTCTGAATAACCTGAAATCTAGATATACTTTTATATAGTTTTTTAGATATGTTATTTATATACATTATGTTAACCAATGTAGTGTAAATATTATATAGAATTACTTTCTCCAACCCCTGTTCTTTAATTCTGGTTTCAGGGGAACTACATCATTTAGACCAGAGCCTTTATGCGCTCTAAGTCTGAGAATCCATCTAGTTTCATTGCTTTCAGTGTTATTAATAATATCACCTAATCTCATATCAGTCCTGGTAACCTCCAATACCTGAAACATATATTTATGCCGATCCCCTTCCTGTGCTACATATTTAGCAAGTGCGCTGTACTCTAATCTTTTACTGATACAATATAAATGGTCTCTTATCCTTTCACGGAGATGTCAGTATTGCCAACATAAAACTTTTAACATGTCATACACTTAAGTAAATATACTAGATTTTTGGTGTTGCAATCTGCTTTAACATTAAGCATGAACTTATGCCCAGAGTCAGGATGTATAAAGCTTGGATCTTCATTTATACTGGTACAAAAATTACAAGCACCACATCTCTTAGTGCCTGTGAGTGTATAGTTCATACCTTGCCCTTCATATTTAGGGTAACATAACTGTCTTCTTAAAGATGTTTTATTCCTGTAAACAAATGAGGGCTTAGTTCCAAGGATCCCAGCTGTATTTTCATCAGTTTGCAAAACATGCCAATGTTTACTAACTATATTCTTAAAAACATTGACTTCACTACTGTATGTTAAATTAAAACAAAATTTTTTGTCTCTAAATCTGTGGTTTGAAACATTTATTCTCTAGGGTGAGGAAAAATAAGGTTTACCAAGATTTTTCCTCTCCTTCCTAATTAATTCACTCGTTTTTTGAATCTCAGTGCTATCATAACCCCTATGTTCAAAATCTTTATTGAGTTTAACCAAGCTCTCTTCAAAATCTGTATCATTAACTGTTAATCTTGAGGCACGTAACATTTGTCCCATCATAACATTGGGGAATATATGTCCCGGATGCATACTATCTCTATGCAGGTAGAAAGGTACATAATATTCTTTCCTATAAACATTTGTGGAAATACTGCCATCTTCTTTATCCCACTGTATTTGTACATCCAAATAATGTGAAAACTCAGAAGAGTATTCAAAAGTAAACTTCAGGAAACTGACTCTTGCGTTCACATAATCAAAGAACTGTATAGTTCTGCCTCAGTTCCTTTCCATAAAAGGAAAATATAGTCTACAAAATGATGAAAGAATACTATATTCTTCCCTAATAGGCCTTTAATATATTGGGATTCCCATTCTGCCATTACAAGGTTGGCGTAGATATTGGCACAAGGAGTGCCCATAGCTACACCAGCCAATTGCAAATAATAATGATGCTCAAAAATAAAGACATTATGTTCTAGAGTCATTTCCAGTAAAAAACATATAAGATCAAGGTGTCGTACACTGTAGTCACTATTTCTTAAAACAAATGCTTTCATCATTTCTATTCCTTCTGAATTAGGAATCATGGTGAATAGAGATACAACATCCATGGTAACAAAAACATCAAAATCACAAAACTCTGTAGAATTCAAATACATATAAAGCTGTTCAAGAAATTGTTTACTGTCTTTTAATACTAAGTCATATCTGTCCAGTATAGGTCTCAATTGTTTTTCAATATAGATGGAAAACGATTCTGTTAACCAGCCAGTGCCCGAAACAATAGGTCTAAATTTAGGGGTTTGTGGGTCCTTATGTACTTTAGGTAACCCATGTAAATATGGAACTAGTGGTTGTTCAATAATAAAATAATGAAACATTTCCTTGGAAATGATACCCATCTGCAGTGTTTCCATAAGTGCTCTCTGTACTCTTGATTTCATTGCTTCTATTGCAACCACATCAATTTTCTTATAGGTGTTAGAATCACTCAACATATCCCTGATAGTATCAAAATAATAGGCCCTATTCATAATAACTATTGACCCCCCCTTTATCGGCTGGACAAATAACTATAGTATTGTCATTATGTAAATTACTGAGAGCCAATTTTTCATCAATAGATAGGTTCACAAACTTATTACATTTTCTGTTACCAAAAAAAAATTATAAACATCTTCTTCACACGATTTAAGAAAAATTTCAAAAGCAGGATTGGTCGCAGGTATAAAAGCACTAGGCTTTTTAAAAAGACAAGTAGCATCGCTAAATTCTTGATCTTTAAAAATGACTTTCAGAGACAAATTACGTATAAACAGTCTAAAGTCTAATAAAGTTTCAGGTAAATCAGCCATTTCAGCAGGAATGAATGACAAACCTCTGTTAGTACCTTATATTCAAGGTCCGTAAGTACTCAATCTGAAATGTTCCATATTAAGTTGCATTGTTCATGTTCCACATCCTTTTCAGAGTGTAATTGCTGTCTTGGAAATGTTGCTTCCTTTTTACCCCATTTCTCTTTGAAAAACTCTTGACCAACTTCGCCCTGTGTCTCTTGAAAGGGAGGGTTAGACCGGAAAAAACTTGTTCATTTACCACAGAGCCCACTTTACTTCTAACAACAGGCCCTAATTCTCGAGCTCTATCTACAGAATGCTGTACCGGAATGGCAAGGGCCTCATCCGCAAGC
This sequence comes from Protopterus annectens, assembly GCF_019279795.1. Lineage (NCBI taxonomy): Eukaryota > Metazoa > Chordata > Ceratodontiformes > Protopteridae > Protopterus > Protopterus annectens. The sequence goes on along the minus strand of NC_056727.1, from coordinate 1,130,017,399 downwards.
GGCGTACTATACTCCGAATGTGTTGGAGCACTCTGAATAGAAGGCAAAATTTCCTTCTGATGTTCTCATTCACCCTAGGTGTATTACACATCACAACTGGTTCTCTGGGCTAAGTAAAAACCCAATTGTTGCTGAAATCATGGATGTCACGCTGAAGTTTTTGCTTTTTAGTTGTAAGTAAATGCTGTTCATAAGCAGATACTCGATCAATGAGTTCACTGCAATGTACATCATCAAAAACATCACCAGCCTCTTTGTATAACTCAGTCTGTACTAATTGTACTTTATTAACCAAAGAATGCTCAATGGGTGTGAAAAAGTCTCGCAAAAGCTGTATATATCTGAAACTGGTGTCTAAATTAAGCTGCTTCCATTTTGCAAGCAGCTCAGCATAAGTATCACCATAAGTGGGCATATTAAATACCCATAATCTGCTTGGTATTACCTTCAGTGATATACATGCTTCAAAATGAAGCCTCTGGCACTGGAGTCTCTTCAATTGGTAAAGATCATTCTCCATCTGCTTCATTATACTCTGAACCTTCATTTTTTTCACCTTGAGTCTCATTTTCAGAAGGAACATCTGTTTGTAAATCAGTATCCAGTAAAGGATTATTGTCCAAACACATAAAATTAATGAGTCTCTCACCAGTAGGTCTCAAAGGTAATGGATTCAAAGTAGCATTTCCTTCAGCCATGTCCTTGTGAGGTACAAAACAGCAACAAGTCAAGAAAATATAAATGCCTCACAATGGTTAGCTGCACTAAACCAAACAGTCAACAGGTAAAAAAAACAAGAAAAGTGCAGTTCCACAGCTGATAAAAGACGAAATTCCAAATCCAATGTAGTCAAAAGGTTTAATGAAAAAGATGAGCGCTTTCACAATTCAAACAATTGCTTCCTCACATCACAAAATGACCAAAAAAACACAGGTTTAAATACTCCATCAATTAACAATAATTAGTCATGTGATATGTAAAACAGTAGTGAATGTGCTCAAGAAGAGAATTATTTAAAAAGACAACCACAGTAAAAAACATCCTTCATAAAAAACATATGTATAAACAAGATGCATAAAAACTGTTAAAAATCTACAACATTCTGAATAACCTGAAAATCTAGATATACTTATATAAATTTGTTAGATATGTTATTTATATACATTATGTTAACCAATGTAGTGTAAATATTATATAAAATTACTTTCACAAACCGCTGTTCTTTAATTCTGGTTTCAGGGGAACTACATCATTTAGACCAGAACCTTTATGCGCTCTAAGTCTGAGAATCCATCTAGTTTCATTGCGTTCAGTGTCATTAATAATATCACCTAGTCTCATATTAGTCCTGGTAACCTCCAATACCTGAAAGGTAAATTTATGCTGATCCCCTTCCTGTGCTGCATATTTAGCAAGTGCGCTGTACTCTAATCTTTTACTGATACAATATAAATGGTCTCTTATCCATTCATGGAGACGTCTGTTAGTCTTGGATCTGCAAAGCACTGCATAAAAAACATAAATGTCTTTGGAAAAGTCAATAACAGCACCAAGTCTGTAGTCATCATCAAACTTTGTTAGCCATAGACATTCGATATTAGCTTTCATACTGGAAAAGTAGATGACAAAGAAGAGGGCACTCAGGACAGCCCCAAGGGATACCACTATTAATGTGCCTTTCAGATGGATAGGTACCATCAACTCTTTGTTTTTTAAATATTTTTATTAAATATGACATTTTAATTACATGAGCACATCTACACAAGCAAAAAAGAAAGCAAACTGCAATATTTCCCTTGTTATTTCCATGCAATATGCATATATGTTTTTTGTTACAATAATTTTCATTCACTCTTATTTTGTGTGACCAGTTACAAATCCAATTTGCAGACTTTTATTTGCACAGCTTACAGTGTACAAAATTCATCCAATATCAGTAACTCCTATCTTCAACGGTCAAGATCTGTATTTAGAGTACTGAAGTCAGAAACTTATCAGCCAGTACTCTGGCATCCTGACTAGCCTTCTAAATTGACTATTGTCACTTATCTCTAGTTTCTTTAAACCTAAAGATAATCCATGGATAAATAAACTAAAATCCGTACAAAATTAAGATGTGAAACTTGGTCTGGATAGGAATACCATCAAGAGTGAACTAGTTAGAAAAATGCATATATTTCCTGGAAAACTTGCTAAAAGATTAACATGTTGCCATAAAACTATGTCACTCTGGCAGTAAGTCATTTAGGTGAACCATGACTTTGATTAAATGTGAACTGTTGGTTAGTTTAGTGGATTCCTGTTTCATAAAATGTGTGGTGGTATCTATTAAACTAAAAAAGTGTCAAACATGCTTCTTTACTTCATTTATGTCTGGTGTGTCTGTGTTTGTATTTGTGATGTTAGTTTGGGTGTGCGTATATGTGTGTGTCTGTGTGTACACATGTGTGTGTGTGTGTGAGTGTGCGTGTGTGTGTGTGTGTGTGTGTGTGTGTGTGTGTGTGTGTGTGTGTGTGTGTGTCTGTGTGTGTCCGTGCTTGCGATGTGCGTGCGTGTGTGTGAGTGTGAAGGTACTTTGCTTGGGTATGTGTGCATCTGTATGCATATGTCTGTGTATCTTTGTGAGTGTGGTTGTGTGCCTGTGTGAATCGTGTGTGTGTGTGTGTGTGTGTGTGTGTGTGATGGTAAATTGTGAATATGCTTGTGTTGTAGAATTGTGTGTATGTATTTACTTTTGAGTGTGCTGTCAGATGAGTGCATTTAAGAGTTTTTGTTGCAAGACCAATAGACAGTGAAGTCAAGAAAGATTTTAATTTCCCAGCTTTTGAAATGTCTCAGAATATATATACATATATATATATATATATATATATATATATATATATATATATATATATATATATATACATACACGTGTGTGGATCTACTACAGTTTATCAAAGTTTCAAAACTTTGAAGACCATATGGCTGAGACCACAGGATTGAAGTTTTGAAACTAGTGTGATCTCAGAGTTGGTATATTTAAGTAGCAGGGGGTGTGGGGGGTGCAGGGGCACTTGCACCCACTGCAAAAAGGTTAGTATAATGTGTTTTGTTTACTTTTTGTGTTTTTTACTTTTATTCAGTGGTTTCAAAATGTCAATCATATGGCCTCGGCCATATGATCTCCTAAGTTTTGACACTTCAATAAACTGTTGTAGATCTACACACACACACACATATATATATATATATATATATATATATATATATATATATATATATATATATATATATATGTATATATATATATATATATATAGTTTACTATCAAAATGTTGAAATTCATATGGTCGACGATCATAACGTCAAAATCATTACATCGAATGTTCAAAATACTGAAAATAAAAATGTCAAAGTTTAAATGGTCGACAAGCACCTGCAAACTAACACTAGCACTGCATACTAAACAACCTTGCTTAACATCTAAACCAAAGCACTTTTTGAATAAAGTAATTCACCAGCAGACAGCCTAAACAACATCAGACAGACATAGACCTAATTCAAGCAATGCACAGTAACAGGAATGGTAAATTTCTTTTCTACAGCATTCTTTCTGATATACATATATATATATATATATATATATATATATATATATATATATATATAAATATATATATATATATATATATAGCAGAAACCTCCAAGTCCCAACTAAATAAATACAAAAACCACGAATCCCAGGAAGGGAGCCGATGAGCGTGTACCACAATGCGTGATTCTAATCAAACAAACTGCCAAAGATTATGTACAATACCAGAGTCAATGTCCGTAGTGCGAATTGAAATTTCAGACACTTTCAGTAAGTCCAGAATCAAAACGATAAAACCATGCGGTTCAAAGTGAGCTTTCATATACTTTCAGTAAATCCAAAATCAGAACAGTAAAACCATGCGGTTCAAAGCAAAGACGTTTAATAGTGAGCGCTTTCACGGCTAAGACAAGCCGCTTCTTCAGACAAACAACAAAGCGCTGTTAGAGTGCCAAATTTAAACATAACAATCAAAGCTGCAGATGTCCCCTCCCAGCAGCATTCAACAATATTTAAAGTGCCAGTGCCACGATATTACAAACATAATAGCATAGCTGCTACAATAACCTTAACTTACTCTTTATTGAATACAATATGAATTATTATTTATTTATTATTTATTCATTTATCCAATATCATGATTGTTAATATTATGATTATCAATTATTATTATTATTATCTTTTATCTTTTATATTTTAATTAGCAAATGGAATGTAAGTTTTAAGTCATCTATTGATAATTTATTTTATTACATTATTATACTATTACATTATTTCATAATATGTATTCATTTATTTTATACACCATTTTATACATTCTCAATCATCCATCTTATGTATTTTCACTTCATTGTTATTCATTAGACATATGTTTTGTGATATACCCATATACAGGTAGTTCCCCATTTTATACAGATCAGTTACAGTCATTGCTATATTATTTAAGCATTTGTCATAAATTAATGAACACATTTCTGTGTGAACATCATTTGCCATGTAGTTTTTTGTGAGTTTATGCTCATTCATATGTGTTTGATTGAGTTTGTCAAATACGTTGGTCTTTTGTACATTGTGATTTTTAGGTCGTCTTGATTCGACTATAAATTAATTCGTAGTATCATGGCATTGGTATTTTAAACATTGTTGTGTGCATTTAATTTTGTTTTTAATTGAGCGTTTTTAAGTTTAAGGTTATTGTAGCAGCTATGCTATTATGTTTGTAATATCGTGGCACTGGCACTTTAAATATTGTTGAATGCTGCTGGGAGGGGACATCTGCAGCTTTGATTGTTATGTTTAAATTTGGCGCTCTAACAGCGCTTTGTTGTTTGTCTGAAGAAGCGGCTTGTCTTAGCCGTGAAAGCGCTCACTATTAAACGTCTTTGCTTTGAACCGCATGGTTTTACTGTTCTGATTTTGGATTTACTGAAAGTATATGAAAGCTCACTTTGAACCGCATGGTTTTATCGTTTTGATTCTGGACTTACTGAAAGTGTCTGAAATTTCAATTCACACTACGGACATTGACTCTGGTATTGCACACAACTTTTGGCAGTTTGTTTGATTAGAATCACGCATTGTGGTTACACGCTCATCAGCTCTCTTCCTGGGTTTCGTGGTTTTTGTATATATATATATATATATATATATATATATATATATATATATATATATATATATATATAGATATATATATATATATATATATATCTATATACATATAAAATATATATATATATATATATATATATATATATATATATATATATATATATATATATCCGAACAGTAAAAATACCGTTCCCAGCGGTGTAAATACCTCTCTGCAGCTGAAAAATCCAATAAATAAGCCAATAAACAATGCTGAGAGGTAACCAATGGCTTGAAATGTTACCACCATAAAAAGTCCACAAAAGTACGCAAGTGAATAAACCAAATGAGATATAAAAAATCCAAACGTTGACCTTTATTTGTTACGAATGGTAAGCGCTTTCACTAATGCTTCTTCAGACCGTTAACATTCAGATGCTTTACTTAATTCATTATATATACAACACGTGAATAACCTCTAATGAAGCACTTTAAAGGGCTATGAACTCGAAGAGGTATACATTTGTCTACATCCACCAAAGTAAACCATTTAAAAACATATCCAACTTACATTCACTACAACATTGGGCCACTTGATAACTAAAGTGGTCCGTTCTGAGTTGTTATTTAAATATAGCTTAATTCCACTTATATACTTATATAATATGTATTAATTACATTTGCAATATATAGATTACAGTCGGCTACAATGTTAAACTACTTATTAACTAAAGTAGCCAGTTATGAATTATTATTTTAGTATAACTTGATTACCGCTAATTCATATATATACTTGTTTAATACAAATATTTACAATATATAGATTACAGAGAATGGCTATATAAATTCATACTATTACAGCCAAAACTAGTTGTGTTAAACCTGCACATCTTATAATGCAAAAAATCACAATATATAAAAGCACTTAAAAACATATAAATAAAAATTACCATGAAGCACAACGCTTCAAGGGAAATACGGTTTAAGCCACCAAAGACAGTCTATCTAATGGATGCTGAAAATAATACATTGCAAAAAATCAATCATATACAAACCATCTAATTCATTTCAACTGTCTACCATCACACACGATTAGCGAACATAAATGTCAGCATCATCAAGACCACTCAGCCAGATAGGGCGCGCCCAACCAACCCACACCATATTCAGCACCTAGCCCTCCAGTAGATGGTGAATGCCTGTATCCACTAAGATGCTGGACACAATGCGAGTCGATCATGCACACACCATCCAACAGTACAGTCCCAACAGGACCGACCCATGTAACATAATAGCTACAAAATATCTCGAGTATATCATAATACTAAATGAGCAGTTAATATTGCTCTTAAAATTAAATATCATAACTACTAATTTAGACCTATAAATTCTATGGAACATAAGTGCATATCGCCAACTAGCAGCTAATGTCGAGCATACTTGCCAATGTTATGTTAATAAATAAATATACGTGTCATTCCAATATTTTCAAAGCCTACTCTCATCAATACCAATGTTAACACAGAGATATCTCTCTTAATGGCACCAATAATGTAAAGCTAATACCTACCAATATATAACCAGTACTAAACAAAGGAGCTATCACCTTCTCTTAAGACGTCTCGCTCTAAGAGCGGGTTTAATGGAAGCCCTATCATTAAGGCCCTTTCCTTTATCTGCCCTAAATATCAAAATCCAGTTAACCTCCCTTCTCTCCGTGGTGTTTTGTATATTTCCTTCTCTTATACCAGGGACAAGTTGATCCACAACCATAAACTTAAAACTATGATGCATGCCCTCACTACAAACATGTTTTGCTAGGGCATTATGGTTGTGTCCTATCCGTATAGCATAGAGATGTTCCCTAATTCTAGTTTTAAGCATTCTGTTAGTTTTCCCAACATAAAATGATTGGCATATCTGACAACTAGCTAAGTATACTATATGTTCAGTATTACAGGAAGCTGTAACCTGAAAATGATAAATATGTCCTGTGTTAGGATGTATAAAACTGTTGGATGTATCTATATAGACACAGAAATTACAATTTCCACATGGGTTAGTGCCTGTATACCTAGATACCTCACTTTTGTTAGTTGGATGGCATAAAAGCCTCTTTAGATTAAATTTATTCTTATATAGAAAATTCGGTCTTTCGCCTATTATCTGTTTAAAATCCTCATTACTTGTCAAAATACGCCAATGTTTTTGAATAATATCTATAATATCTTTTCTATCATTAGTATAATACATGGGTATTCTTAGGTGTTTAACATCCCTTTCTCTGCATATAGTAGCATTACTTCCTTCAGAAAAATATGGTGCAGCTCTATCTTGCCTAGACTCATTAATATTGCTTAGACCCATCTTGATTTCATTTTCAGTATACCCTCTTTGCATAAGTCTATACCTAAAGTTATTAATTTCATCCTGAAAATAACAATCTGTAGCATTTAACCTTGAAATCCTCATGCTCTGTCCTTTAATTATATTGCGAAATATATGGTGGGGATGCATACTTTTTCTATGTAAAAGGGCATTTCTATAGCAATTTTTTCTATAAACCCCAGTGTTAACTTGATCAGTCATTACCCGTTCAACATAAACATCTAGATATTCTATCCTAGTATCAGAATAATGAGAAGTAAATCTCAGGTAAGAAGTCATACTGTTAATTTCATCTATATAAGTTTGTAAACTTTCAGGACTGCCCTGCCAAACCAGGAAGACATCATCTACAAAACGTCGATAAAATCGAACGTAGCGAATATGTAGTTCATGTTGAAACAAAGTATCTTCCTCCCAGGTGGCAAGGAACATGTTGGCGTAACTATTGGCACAAGATGTGCCCATTGCTATGCCATCATGTTGTAAATATACCTTGTCATTATACACAAACACATTGTGTTCTAATATGACCTCCATAAACATAGAGATCAGATCTATTTTGTGACCAGTATATTGGCTATGCTTACTCAAATACTGTTTTATAGCATATACGCCTATGTCATTAGGGATGATCGTAAATAATGACTGTATATCTAATGTAACAAACAACATATCAGAAGTCAATTTAGAAATACTAAAATGATGGTATAAATCAACTAAAAATTGTTTCGTGTCTTTAAGGATATGTGTGTTCATATCAATGATGGGTCTAAGATGGTTCTCAACAAATAGAGATAACGGCTCTGTGCACCATCCACCTCCTGAAACTATAGGTCGCATGGGAGGATCAGTGCTATGCTTGTGTATCTTAGGTATTCCATTGATACTCGGTATTACTGGATATTCTACTAATAGGAATTCACCTAGTTCTCTATCTATGACATGGCTGTTAACTAAATCACAAACCATACCATACAACTTATATTTAATGTGTTCAAGAAGTTGTTTATCAATTGCCTCATAGTATTTATTATCATTAAGCATCCTCTCCATACTAATGTCATAATGGGTTTTGTCCATAACTTCTATAGGACCTCCCTTGTCCGCTGGTCTAAAAACAACACTCTGATCTAATCTAAGTCTATTCAAAGCTTGCCTTTCATGATAATTCAAATTGTTGTATGCTCTACATGGTTTACTGGTTAGAAAACACTCATATATATCCTCTTCAACTATTTTATAGAACGTTTCCAATAATGGATGATTCTGAGGTACATAATCACTTAACTTCTTCAAAGGCTGTGAGCTACTGCTAATGTCATTTCCATACTGATACCTTAACATAACATTTCTCACAAAGATTTTTATATCTGTCAGAACATCAGTTAACTTGCTTTGAGCTGTAGGAATAAAAGTTAGGCCCTTATTCAACACATTAATTTCATCACTGTTCAATATTTTATTGGAAATGTTCCAAATTAATTCACATTCTTGTGATTCCACATCTTCTTGAGTGTTTGATTGGAATATCTTTCTTCTGAAAGTTTCCGCTTCTGCCGTCCACGACTGGGAACGATATTTTTACTGTTTGGATTTATTTTACTCTACCGATTCCACGGTGACATGGCAGAGCTTACATATAACATAGAATTGGATTATAGACCAGATGGCGTGACTCGACACGAACAAACAATTGCACCAGTGGAAGTAAATAATGTTATTACAATGTCTTAACCTAATACTAAGGCAAGTGTCAACGTTTCTCATTTTAATGGTGAAAGGGGCGAAAGCCTGAAAATTAAAATGTTATCCTGTCTCAAAAACAATGTTAACTCGTTAATGCTTTATGAAGCACAAGCTGATAATAATGAAGAATTAACTTTGGAGGTGGCTGAACGAATGCATACGGCAGTCCAGAAATTGGAGGTTGATATGTTAAAATTAAAACGCCTCTCCACTCAGAGACAGCATTTTGAAGTGTGTTTAAAGAGAAATATAATACCTAGAGGTTTGAGAATCTTAAAAATGCCAACATATGGCGATCGAAATCCTGAGTTATTGACACAATGGCCAAAACTAAATTTAGAGTTGAGTAAGAAATATATTCAACTATTGATAGACTTTTTCACACCAGTGGAAGAACAGTCAATTGAGTCAATTATGTTACAGCAACAGGAACTTTGCCAGACATATCCAGAATTACCACTAAATCAAGCTATTAATAACATGCTAGATGGTATTCTAGTATATGAGAGACGCCTTCTGCAGCAAAAAAGAAATAAGATAGATAGAGACATTCGAGATTTTCATTCTTCTCAGGTTTTCGCCTGGCCCAGGTTTATGAATCCTTTGAGACAATTTTCTAATAACATTAATTCCACTGAATCCATGCACATGCAAACTAGTGATTTGTCACATCCTCATCAACAAATTATTGAGAATGAGTCTATACTTACTGATGTTATAAGTGAGCCTGAGCGAATTCAAGTCGAAGCTACTATCCATACAGTGGCAAAGGACAAATCCACTGTCCCTTTAAAATCTTATACTTCCTTAAGTGGTCCTAAGGTGCATGACATGAGTGGACAGCATAATACTTTGAATGCGTGTTCGAGCTCTACTACAGTAATGCCAACAGTACGCCCTAAAACTAAAAGTCACAGTTTACCCCACTTCAAAATTTTTACAGCAGGAGAATTTTCTGCAACAATTCCCCCTCCCAATATCAGTGGGGAAGGGGGACAAGCGAGGCCGCTCTGCCAGTCGTGGACAGCTGAAGCGGAAACTTTCAGAAGAAATATATTCCAATCAAACACTCAAGAAGATGTGGAATCACAAGAATGTGAATTAATTTGGAACATTTCCAATAAAATATTGAACAGTGATGAAATTAATGTGTTGAATAAGGGCCTAACTTTTATTCCTACAGCTCAAAGCAAGTTAACTGATGTTCTGACAGATATAAAAATCTTTGTGAGAAATGTTATGTTAAGGTATCAGTATGGAAATGACATTAGCAGTGGCTCACAGCCTTTGAAGAAGTTAAGTGATTATGTACCTCAGAATCATCCATTATTGGAAACGTTCTATAAAATAGTTGAAGAGGATATATTTGAGTGTTTTCTAACCAGTAAACCACGTAGAGCATACAACAATATGAATTATCATGAAAGGCAAGCTTTGAATAGACTTAGATTAGATCAGAGTGTTGTTTTTAGACCAGCGGACAAGGGAGGTCCTATAGAAGTTATGGACAAAACCCATTATGACATTAGTATGGAGAGGATGCTTAATGATAATAAATACTATGAGGCAATTGATAAACAACGTCTTGAACACATTAAATATAAGTTGTATGGTATGGTTTGCGATTTAGTTAACAGCCATATCATAGAGAACTAGGTGAATTCCTATTAGTAGAATATCCAGTAATACCGAGTATCAATGGAATACCTAAGATACACAAGCATAGCACTGATCCTCCCATGCGACCTATAGTTTCAGGAGGTGGATGGTGCACAGAGCCGTTATCTCTATTTGTTGAGAACTATCTTAGACCCATCATTGATATGAACACACATATCCTTAAAGACACGAAACAATTTTTAGTTGATTTATATCATCATTTTAGTATTTCTAAATTGACTTCTGATATGTTGTTTGTTACATTAGATATACAGTCATTGTTTACGATCATCCCTAATGACATAGGCGTATATGCTATAAAACAGTATTTGAGTAAGCATAGCCAATATACTGGTCACAAAATAGATCTGATCTCTATGTTTATGGAGGACATATTAGAACACAATGTGTTTGTGTATAATGACAAGGTATATTTACAACGTGATGGCATAGCAATGGGCACATCTTGTGCCAATAGTTACGCCAACATGTTCCTTGCCACCTGGGAGGAAGATACTTTGTTTCAACATGAATTACATATTCGCTACGTTCGATTTTATCGACGTTTTGTAGATGATATCTTCCTGGTTTGGCAGGGCAGTCCTGAAAGTTTACAAACTTATATAGATGAAATTAACAGTATGACTTCTTACCTGAGATTTACTTCTCATTATTCTGATACTAGGATAGAATATCTAGATGTTTATGTTGAACAGGTAATGACTGATCAAGTTAACACTGTGGTTTATAGAAAAAATTGCTATAGAAATGCCCTTTTACATAGAAAAAGTATGCATCCCCACTATATATTTCGTAATATAATCAAAGGACAGAGCATGAGGATTTCAAGGCTAAATGCTACAGATTGTTATTTTCAGGATGAAGTTAATAATTTTAGGTATAGACTTATGCAAAGAGGGTATACCAAAAATGAAATCAAGATGGGTCTAAGCAATATTAATGAGTCTAGGCAAGATAGAGCCGCACCATATTTTTCTGAAGGAAGTAATGCTACTATATGTAGAGAAAGGGATGTTAAACACCTAAGAATACCCATGTATTATACTAATGATAGAAAAGATATTATAGATATTATTCAAAAACATTGGCGTATTTTGACAAGTAATGAGGATTTTAAACAGATAATAGGTGAAAGACCGAATTTTCTATATAAGAATAAATTTAATCTAAAGAGGCTTTTATGCCATCCAACTAACAAAAGTGAGGTATCTAGATATACAGGCACTAACCCATGTGGAAATTGTAATTTCTGTGCCTATATAGATACATCCAACAGTTTTATACATCCTAACACAGGACATATTTATCATTTTCAGGTTACAGCTTCCTGTAATACTGAACATATAGTATACTTAGCTAGTTGTCAGATATGCCAATCATTTTATGTTGGGAAAACTAACAGAATGCTTAAAACTAGAATTAGGGAACATCTCTATGCTATACGGATAGGACACAACCATAATGCCCTAGCAAAACATGTTTGTAGTGAGGGCATGCATCATAGTTTTAAGTTTATGGTTGTGGATCAACTTGTCCCTGGTATAAGGGAAGGAAATATACGAAACACCACGGAGAGAAGGGAGGTTAACTGGATTTTGATATTTAGGGCAGATAAAGGAAAGGGCCTTAATGATAGGGCTTCCATTAAACCCGCTCTTAGAGCGAGACGTCTTAAGAGAAGGTGATAGCTCCTTTGTTTAGTACTGGTTATATATGGGTAGGTATTAGCTTTACATCATTGGTGCCATTAAGAGAGATATCTCTATGTTAACATTGGTATTGATGAGAGTAGGCTTTGAAAATATTGGAATGACACGTATATTTATTTATTAACATAACATTGGCAAGTATGCTCGACATTAGCTGCTAGTTGGTGATATGCACTTATGTTCCTTAGAATTTATAGGTCTAAATTAGTAGTTATGATATTTAATTTTAAGAGCAATATTAACTGCTCATTTAGTATTATGATATTCTTGAGATATTTTGTAGCTATTATGTTACATGGGTCGGTCCTGTTGGGACTGTACTATTGGATGGTGTGTGCGTGATCGACTCTCATTGTGTCCAGCATCTTAGTGGATACAGGCATTCACCATCTACTGGAGGGCTAGGTGCTGAATATGGTGTGGGTTGGTTGGGCGCGCCCTATCTGGCTGAGTGGTCTTGATGATGCTGACATTTATGTTCGCTAATCCTGTGTGATGGTAGACAGTTGAAATGAATTAGATGGTTTGTATATGATTGATTTTTTGCAATGTATTATTTTCAGCATCCATTAGATAGACTGTCTTTGGTGGCTTAAACCGTATTTCCCTTGAAGTCTTGTGCTTCATGGTAATTTTTATTTATATGTTTTTAAGTGCTTTTATATTTTGTGATTTTTTTTTGCATTATAAGATGTGCAGGTTTAACGCAACTAGTTTTGGCTGTAATAGTATGAATTTATATAGCCATTCTCTGTAATCTATATATTGTAAATATTTGTATTAAACAAGTATATATACGAATTAGCGGTAATCAAGTTATACTAAAATAATAATTCATAACTGGCTACTTTAGTTAATAAGTAGTTTAACATTGTAGCCGACTGTAATCTATATATTGCAAACGTAATTAATACATATTATATAAGTATATAAGTGAAATTAAGCTATATTTAAATAACAACTCAGAACGGACCACTTTAGTTATCAAGTGGCCCAATGTTGTAGTGAATATAAGTTGGATATGTTTTTAAATGGTTTACTATGGTGGATGTAGACAAATGTATACCTCTTTGAGTTCATAGCCCTTTAAAGTGCTTGATTAGAGGTTATTCACATGTTGTATATATAATGAATTAAGTAAAGCATTTGAATGTTAACGGTCTGAAGAAGCATTAGTGAAAGCGCTTACCATTCGTAACAAATAAAGGTCAACGTTTGGATTTTTTATATCTCATTTGGTTTATTCACTTGCATACTTTTGTGGACTTTTTATGGTGGTAACTTTTCAAGCCATTGGTTACCTCTCAGCATTGTTTATTGGATTTATATATAAAATATAGACACAATTCTATCAATTATATTACAGGAAGACCATTAGAAGAAAAACATAGAAAAACTATATAGAACAGATAAAAGAATATAACCTTTAGGTTCCAAGATCCTTATGTTCCTATTAAAATGTGCAAAGACCATAAGTAATGCCTTTCAGTCTGTCTTTAGCATCTCAAGTCAACAAAGTTCCTTTCCAGATTTATGGAATCTCACAGCCATCATAACTCCTTCCTAAAAACTAATTTCTCCACTCTGTTACAAATTTCAGACCAATCTGCAACCTGCATATATTAGAAAAATATTGAAAAAATGTGTCCAATCACATATATCTGCAAAAGCAATGCACCCTGCCTTATTTTGAACATGCCTTAAGACTGAAGCATACCAATCACAATACAGACTTTAAAGGATAACATTCTTTCTAATGGGAATAAGTTCTTAACTGCTAAAATTTTATAGACTTGTCTAAAGCTTTTGAGCTTGTAAAGAATGAGTTACTCATTAATTACCTGACAAAAACAAGTGCTGGTGTTAGTTATATTAAGTGGTTCTCCAGGTGTTTTCACCATAAGTCTTTCCGCAGTTAAAACTGAACCCTCAAGCTTTAGCTGCATACTTTTATGCAGTATGCCTTATAAGGCTTCATATTAAAGCACTCCCCTTCTTTCTCTGTGTTAACCCCCTTCGGATATAACACTTTAAAACTGACCTTGACTTATATGTAGATGGTATGATCATCTATGTTTTTAGAATTCATCATTATGTGACAACTACAAAGTGACATCAAAACTGTAAATCTCTATATTAATAAATGCAACTTAATCCTGAAGCAAAACTGGACAAAGTCTGTGTTGTTTGAATCACATCTCGTTTTAAAACTCAAGTCCCAAACCTGGTCAGCCATATCCCTTTCAGACATAACATTTAAAACCACATAGCCATTTAGATTTCTTGACCATTTACTAGACTGTATCCTGAAATTCAATCATTGATTACACAAAACACGTGATCCAAAATATATTTGCTTGTCTTCAAGGCATGGACTACATCACATTTTCTCATTCCACAAGGGAGAAGAACCACAGCTGTGAAGATGGCAGAATGGACCACTGAGAATGAGAAATAAACTATTGTTACTATTCTGTAAGAAGCCCAGACTTTCCTAATAGAAGAAATTCAAAATGATTAACATATTAGATGAAAGAGAAATACTTGCACAATAAAAATTGCCAAAAGCTTCAAATGCAAATTTGTATTCATTAAGCCAACAGATTCATGAAAAACATTGTGCATACCAAGAAACACTGGGCTGTTTGGAAAAAGAAGTGACTGAGGAAGTGCAAAAATATAAACAACAAAACCTAGAGATTTTTGAAAGGTATAAAAAGAAAAAGGGACATGGGAAGGAGAGAGAGATCTGATCTTCTTCTTCTGGCTTTATCCCGGTTAGGGGTCGCCACAGCGGATCACCTGTCCGCACATTGAATGGCAGTGGAGTTTTACGGTTTCGAGTTGCCAGTCCGGCGCCCAACCTTCCACAGAAGGCACACTCACACGCACACCTAGGGCCAATTTAGAGTGTTCAATCCACCTGCAGCATGTCTTTGGGATGTGGGAGGAAACCAGAGCACCTGGAGGAAACCCACGCGACCACAGGGAGGACATGCAGACTCCACACAGAAGGCACCTCAGCCGAGGATCGAACCGGAGAACCTCTTGCTGTGAGGCGGCAATGCTAACCACTGCACCACCGTGGCCGCCCGAGAGAGAGATCTGATATTGTGCAATATTTATGCAAAGGAGAAAGCCAAACTAATTAATACAAAAATGCAGCTCCAAAGATATTTGGAGAGAAGTACAGGCCAAGGCATACATATATAGAAATTTTCAACATACAAAAAATAAGATCACAGAGGGTGGAACACAGAACAGAAGATTAGTAAAGTAGAAGTTAAACAAATAGAAGGTGAAGTTATGGAATACCTGAGATGTGAAGGATTTAGTGTAAAAAGTCTGTCACAGCATACTGAGTCTCCACATTAAGAAGAAACAGGTGGAATGGGAATCATCTTATCAGTTGCCACATGAGGTTGCTATGGAGCCTTCAGTAGTAAACCAGTGCAAAAGTTTAGTTAGAGTTGTACAGCAAGGGAAAGAGTAGGAAATGGTGGCAATGTTGTGGAATTATCAGTGGTTCCCATATGAAAAAGTGACAGATGGCACAGGATGCAGCTGAAGAGAATTTGTCACAGGGAGATGTTCTAGAACTTTCTGTAGAATGCCTATAAGAAACATAAAATAAAGACTGGGCCCTCAGTTTTGAAGAAAATTATCTAAGGAAAGACTTGTTTGATTTAATAGTGATGGATAGACATTTTAAGATCAATGAAAGAAATCGATTTCAGAAAGTCAATAAGACACAAAATGGTCGAAGTCTGATAAAACAAATGAAGACAGTAATCAAGATTATTAAAAGAAATTCATGTGATATAAGTATTAATGCGCAGCCAAATTATTACAGATAAAAGTCTTACTGCAAAAATACAGAGCAATAATGGACAGGAAGGGAAGAAATCAAATAGCATCATGGAAGTACTGATTAGAGAAAACTGTTTAGTATCTTTTATGTCCACAGCATTTTCATAGACATCTCTCCAGAATATTTCTATTTCTTCTTTCTTTGATGGTGTTTCGACTCCTTTTGCTTTGTTTCCCTATTCTCTATAAAACCTTTTTGGATCATTGGGGAATTGCTTCTTCTGTACTTTTCCTTTGTATTTATCTGCTTATGTTCTAAGTTTTTCTGCCTGTGCTGCTTTAGGTTGAAATGTGCAATAGTGTACAATAGCGTACAATAGATCCTGGTCTGTTCTAATACTGTGCACTGTTTTTATCACTTCTGGCTTTTTAAGTATTTAGTTATTTATTTATGTATTTACATTTGTTGACCGGGAGAGTCCAAGTGGACACAGATCCGTTTTCAGTGGAGGCCCGGGGAGAAAAGCTCCACATTCAAATGTTACAGACAATTGTACACTTTGAGAAATATATCATTTACAAATTATAGCTTTAGTTACAGCTTAGTACATAATACTAGATTAAGACAAAAGTAGTAAATCAGCTGTAGAAAAAAACATACAGGTTTAAACATAGATTACAGATGTTGTGCAAGGTTACAGATGTAGGACCATATTCATCAGAAGACAGTAAGTGTTTTTGCTGATCTGTTCCTTCTTCTGTCCTTTTCTAACAGTGACAATTCTTGCCTAAACTGAACAGGATCACCAAGACCCTGTTTGACACTGTTTGTCAGACAACCTGGTATATTTCTGGGACCCCCCTGAAGTGGTGTTTTTGTTCTTTGAGAATAACTTACTGATATGATCCTTTGAGATGGTGGGGGATTAACTAAGGGGTGTTTTGGAGTAGGGAATTATAATTTCAGAAGAACAATTTGCAGAAAACCTATTTGCTAGTATGCTGATAATGTTTCAGGACTAGAAAGGGTGGTGCCATTATAGATGAATTCAGATCGCAATGTTTTCTTACTATCCTAATGCTGCTAAAGATGGACTTTAGCCTTAGTCTCAGACACTAGCCTAAATTCATGGAATGCTTAACTATTTTTTTAGCTTCCCTCAGTTTTTTGTGAGACATTTTATACAAACCTTGTGAAGGGAGGTTATGAACTTATAAGGTAATCTAAGCAAGTTCTTCCTTTTATTGTGTAATTTGTTAATATTTACTGAACACCATGGAGATTTGTTAATGTATGTACTTGCTTCTGGTTGGGACTCCTCTATCAATGCATTTATCTAAATCAGCATAAAGATCCTTGGCATACCTGGCTGTATATCTCATATCCATGAAGGGTCAGCATTAGCGACTTTTAAAATTTCATCATACAATTGTAAAATGTTTGCTTTTCTGACATCTCTAAATAGGATGACATCAGTTACTGGGGAAGGAATGAATAATCTAAGGGTAAAGGTAATCAGTTTGTGGTCTGTCTTAACTAATGAGGGGACAACCATGGACAGGGAACTTGCCAAATCCAATTTTGTGAGAACTTGGTCCAGGATATTACCACCCTTATGAGATTTTGGCAATTCCTTCTTGGTTAAGTACTTTAGTTCAAGGAGAGGTAGCTGAAGACCTGAAGTCACAGGAGATTTTTTTACAGGGGTATTTTCCTGGAGTACCAGGACGTTTATATGATTCTGTGGGGCCATAGAAAGGGATTGGTAACAAACTATAAGTTGAAATTCTGACTTACCTAGTGTGGGCTGAAGTTCACTGAACTCCTAGGGGAGTCATGGGCATCACTGTTGATATGCTGAGACACCTCTACTAATACAATTGGGCCTCAATTCATGATAAACACAAAACGCCCTCATACAAGGGTGTTCTCAATGAACTTTAAACATGTCTCTATGACTTCACAATTATGGACCCATTCCAGATACAGATATGCCTCCAATTCAGGCAATTTATTATTAAGACATGTGGCATTTAGGAGGTCCACCTTGATCTTGTCCAATTTATGATTTGGCATATCTGGGGTCAGCAAAGACTTTGACCAGTAAGTAGAAGCCCATCAACAGTATGTCCTGCCTGAAGCACCTTCCATGGGAGGCAACCAGGAACATACCTCTCAACCTCTTAGCACAAGAAATCTGGACAAAGGCAAAATAATGAGGGGACAAAGTCCCCAAAATACAGACAGATTTTAAATATTGCTCTTATAAACTTATAAAGTAGTTAGAATAATAGGTTTTACACTGGCATGGACTTCCTGAAGAATATAAAGCCTGAAACTCAAATACTTTTCAGTATTTAATGACTTCAGTCCTCAATCATTTTGTCAGAAAACCATAGATTTTATGTGAAATGGACCACAAATATGAGGTGAAAATCTGGACAGTTGAGAGATATGACCAGGAGGCATCTGCAATAGCGGCACAAACCATGTCAACTGGGTCTGTTCAGTTCTGAGGAGCAATAGATTTACTCTAATATCATTCCAGATTTCCAGTCTTTTTACTAAGTTTTTGCAGTGTGACTTAAGCTGCCTTGCAAAAGTATGCAATTTCAGCTGAATGAAGCTTTGACCTTGTCCTTTCAGTTACCATTCCTTGTCTGCGACTATATGAGAAGGTGAACACATCAACTAGTAAGAACATTGACAATTTCTTCATGAATCTTGACTCATACTTTACCACCTGATTCCACTATAATACCTTCAATACAGTCTGACTTCCTTAGATCTACACACAATCCATTTGTTTATAAGATGTGCAGCACAGAAGGACTTTCTTATAACAATGGACGTGTTGGTCAAAAGTTAGATCATTCTCAACAAACAACTCTCTCATCTCTTAAGGGTGTTTTTGTTCTTTGAGAATAACGTACTAAGCTGTAACTAAAGCTATAATATTTTCTGTCCTTGACCTAGCACTCTTGTGTGGGGTCATTTACTGCACTGTTATAACTTGATATTACTTGTGAACCTCTGCTATCTCTGTAAAAAACAAAAACAAAAAAAAAAATCTTGCTTTTTTCCCACTTTTCTGAGAGTTAAACAAGTTCAGTTACAGGCTTGCTGTTCCTGAACTGTTTGAAAGTTTCTGTGAGGCCATTTTTGCTTGGGCTGAAGGAGGGTCTCTGTGTTTATCAGTGGCAGTGACTAACATTGAGCAGCTTCCCTGCCCCCCGGAGAGGTGGTTACTGACTTGAAACTGTAGTTTTATTGGCCACTAGGGGTCATTTCCATAACTCCTTCATTTGTCCTCAGAGGAGTGGTTTAAGGCAGTAACTTGTAGTTTATTGGCCATTTTGGGTCATTTCCTGTCCTTTCCAGCCCCCTGCTATAAAGCACGCTTTAGCCCGATTTAGCGCGGAGTTGCTACTGTTGCACACTGGGGCAGCGCCGGTTAAGCAGGTTTAAACTATTCGGGCTATCTAAAGTCCACTCTTCAAATTTTCCCTTAAAACTACCTTCCTCGAACTATACTACTGATCTAATCAGCGTATCCTATAATTAAAAAGATCATCTCTACTTGACTCCAAGTAGACTATTCTCTATCTGTTAAACGTAGCACTTGCTCCTACAGTACTTATTACCTTGATACGGCACTCTTGTCATACATAGTACCCCAAAAAGGCAACCCCCCATTTCTCGGTCACCCACGTCCCCCGGAATCTTTTTAAAGTTTTTTGTCTATTCCTTCTAGCATGTCGAGGGATCAGTTGCTAGTGTCCTCTCCTGCTCAGCTGGTGAACCTGGGAATATTGAGGCAATGTTACAATTGCCTCATGTACACAGACAACCCTCTCCTCCTCCCACAAAACACAAATACATGCGAGAGATGCAACTATACGGCCAAACTGGAGGCTGAGCTCTCTCAACATAGGACTGGCAAGACCAGTCAGGAGGAGAAGGTTACCACACACACTATAGACCCAGTCTCACATATTACCATTACAACCTCAAATCATACACATAAACACACAAAGACATACTTGGAGGCTCTGATCAAAATCTACCAAAACAGCAGAGGCCACCAAAGCAGACACCCAAACAACCACCACCTCAGAACACAACACCTGCAACACATAGACCTCACAGTCAGAGTGTCAAACAGTCACAGCCCTTAAGGCCAAACACAATGCCAGACACACTAGTCATTGGTGACTCCATAGTCAGACACACTGACGTCCGCTCACCAGACTGAGTAAGGAGAAGGTCACAGTAAGCTGCCTGTCGGGCGCTAGAATCCGCCACATAACGCAAGCACTCAGGTCTCTCAACAGCAGGTACAAATATGATTCAGTCATTGTCCACGCTGGTGTAAACGACCTGAGATGTACCTCCTTGGACTACATGAAAAGAGACATTGAGGAGCTCTCTGATTATGTAGCCCAGACAGGTATGACCCTGACCTTGAGCAGTATCCTACCTTCACCAAGAATGATGCCACAATACAGAGATAAGATGATCAGCTTTAACAATTGGCTTAAACACTGGTGTCATTCAAAGGGGATCCAGTGTCTGTCTGCCTGGGATGACATGCTGGACAAGCCACGCTGCTTCAAGGGACGGCTTGCACCTGTCACCCTGGGATTCGGATATTGGCAAAGGCTCTTGCCACCCCATAGTGCCTTTTTAGGCAAGGCTCAAATTCTAAACCTACCACCCTAGAACACAAAAAGGAAAAAACTAAGGGTAATACTGCTCAATGCCAGAAGTCTAAATCTCAAAATGCACGCACTCGAGGCCCTTCTCAGTATGGAGAACATCGATGTCTGTGCTGTGACAGAAACCTGGTTCAAGGCTCCTGAGAGCACCCCAGCGCTATCAGGTTTTACCTCATATCATGCGTTCCGCCCCAAAATCTGGACAATACCAAGAAAGGAGGGGTATCCATATTCATCAAGGACACCCACACCTCAAGACTGGTGGCAACGCATCGATGCATCGGAGACCATCCAGGTGCAATTAACCATAGGCAAGACTGCTCTGCAAATTGTAGCATGTTACAGGCCACCCTCACAAACTCAGGAACCTCACATGGCCTTCCTGAAAACACGAGAGGGGATAAATGTATCACCAAACACCATCATACTAGGTGACTTCAATTACCTTAATATAGACTGGGAACACTACTCAAGCCCAAACACCCTAGCCCAAAAGTTCCTGGAATTCATAAACTCAAATGCCATGGAACAACTAGTCACCATCCCCACAAGAGGAGATAACATACTTGATCTCATCATCACGAACATGGGAGCACAATGTTCAGCACCGGAGGTGTACCCCTCACTGGTGAGATCAGACCACAAACTAATCTCGCTGGAGGTCCTCATCCCACCCCCACCTGAAATAAAAAAGACCACAGTAAAGAACTTCTCAAAAGCCGACTTCACACTTCTAAAGACTAGTGTGGTCTCCTTTAAGGCCCCGAGCAGGCGGAAAACAGTACTCAAGCCGCTGAATCACTTACAAATGCCTTCTACCAGCACCTGCAGGACTGCATGGATAAGGCAATCCCAAGCAAAACAAAGACTCTTTGTACCAAAGGCAAGCGTCCAGTCTGGTGGACCCCAGCCATAAACAAACTCTACAACAAAAGGAGGAAGCTACTACAAGATAGAGCAAAATCCTTAAAAGGTAAGACACCCTTGATCACTATAAGTAAAAACTAAGAGCTCTCATAAAATCATCCAAAGCAAATTTCGAGAGAAAAATAGCTAAAGACTCAAAAGACAATCATAAGGCCTTCTTTAGCTATGTTAGAAACCTGGGAGGAAACTCCCAGATATGCTCAGAGCTAGTTCAAAATGATGTGAAGATTACTGATCCTACAGACATTGCCAACATACTGGCTGACAGGTTCAGTGCAAACTTCTCCCCCCCAAAAGGAGAGATATCTATACCAAACGATTGCAGCCCCCCAAACATCTCCAGCGCCCAAGTGAGAACTGCTCTCTCCAAAGCAAAAAACACAGCATCCATGGGACCTGATGGTGTCCCCGGCTGTGTGCTCCATGAACTCAATGAGGAATTAAACCCACAGCTAGGACAGCTGTTTAATCAAAGTCTTACCTCTGGATACGTACCCAGGGAGTGGCGCACTGCAACTGTGGTACCACTTCACAAAGGCGGTGCCTCCACTGACCCTGGAAATTACCGGCCCATTAGCTTGACAAGCCTTATCTGCAAAGCCATGGAGAGGATCATAATGGACCTCATAAATAAAGACATAGGGAATTTGCAGACTTTGGATCCAACCCAGTTTGGCTTTGTCAAAGGCAGATCATGCCTTTTAAACTTGGTTGACTTTTTCGAAACAGTCACCAAAGCCATTGATGAGGAAAGGCAGTCCATACAGCCTACCTCGATCTGGCTAAGGCCTTCGATACAATACCCCATTCGGGTATCATTGAAAAACTCATCAGCTTAAATGTCAACCCATACATCACAAGATGGGTTGCAAACTGGCTGAGTGACAGAACCCACAGGGTCAGAGCTGCTGGCGCCATGTCAGACTCAAAGCCTGTCACAAGTGGTGTCCCACAGGGCTCAGTCCTGGGCCCACTCTTGTTTGGCATCTACTTTTCCGAAGTACAAGCAAACACAGGAGGGTTATGGCTGACAAAGTTTGCAGATGACTGCAAACTGGGCGCCATAGTAGAAAACACATCTGACACAGATATCCTTCAGAAGGGTCTCACAGAAATGGATAACTGGTGCCAGAGCCACGGCCTAAAGTTAAATGCCAAAAAATGCATAGTCATACCCTTCGGGAAAAACAAGGTTACCCCTAGCTACCAAATAGGTGGCAATCCACTGAGCACAGAAGAAGTTATCAGGGACCTGGGGACCCAGGTTGATAGTAGTCTGTCATTCGACACCCATGTAGCTAAAGTAGTTAGGAAGACCTTCTACATTGCCCACCTTATCATGAAGGGATTCTCATCTAGATCAAGGGAGCTCACCGTCTCCCTTTACTCATCACTCATCAGACCAATGATTGAGTACAATGCCCCATTCGGAATGTATCTGACCCGACACTTGCAGCAGCTGGAGAGGCCACAAAAGTTCCTCACCAAAAGGATAAAGGGTCTCAAAAATCTGTCCTATGCTGCCCGACTGAAAGAACTCCAGCTCTATTCAGTCGCTTACCACTTGCTCAGAGGTGACCTTTCCCTAACATACAAGGCCATGTCAAACCCAGATTTGATGAATATGCTTCACCTCAAAAAATCTAGATCCATCAAAGCCACAAGGGCGGGAGACTTAAACCTTGACACGGCTATTAATAGGACGTGTTGGAGGGATAGATTCATCACCCAAAGGCTCCCTATGCTGTGGAACAAAATCCCGGTACATGAGAGGCAGAGCACCTCGCTGGCCTTGTTCAAGAGAAATCTTGACCAATGGATGGGAGATCGCAGATATACCCCAGGGATTACCTCAGTGTCACTGCTCGACAGAGGCACAGCAAAATAATGGGTATAGTTCCCCATACTAAAGGGGTGGCGTAAGCCACAAAACGAAGGGCTAGGCTTGTAAATGCCCTCGGGCAGATAGCCTAGTATGAACCTATGAACCTATGAACCTAAATGTGTTAGTTCCTGTGGTAACCAACTTTTCAGAGGATACAATAATGTCTTTTTTGGCATTTAGTTTCAGTCCATGATATTGGCACCAGTTATTTATTTGGGACAAACCTTTCTGCAGGATGGCTAAGTCATTTGGGATTTAATGACTGCTCCTAGTTTGCAGTCATCTGTAAACATAGTTGTCCAGAGTGCTTCAGTATTGTTTTTTATTTCAGAAAAGTAGATGCCAAACAGGAGAGGTCCACTGCTGATTGGTCTCTTTGTGAATGTCGCTTCCTCTATTTTGATTTCTTGTTCCTTATC
Organism: Protopterus annectens; assembly: GCF_019279795.1. Classification (NCBI taxonomy): domain Eukaryota; kingdom Metazoa; phylum Chordata; order Ceratodontiformes; family Protopteridae; genus Protopterus; species Protopterus annectens. Next base: position 1,129,992,952 of record NC_056727.1, on the reverse strand, counting down.
TGTGAGTCAGTTGGCAATACAGCAAATGACATAGGGGCTTATTCCCAGTTTATTTAGCTTTTCTACTATGCTTGAGTGGGGGATTGTATCAAAACTTTTGGCCAGGTCGAAGTACCATATCCAGGTAGGGCTATTTGTCTATTACAAGCAGTCTTCCATGTGTGGAATATTGTTTCAAGGAACTGTAGAAAATATGGAAGAACACAAAATATATAATGGGTCATAACTAAATAAATCAGTAGTTAGTAACTGTGAGTCATGTGTTTTTTTCTGGGAGGAAGAAAGCATGAATATGGCTGGTAAATTTAAATGTTATGATTCACAGTTCAAATGCTTTATCCTCAAAGATATGTTATAATTCTAACAACAGTTGGAGGAAAAGTTGTGAAGAGGATCCTTTGGAAAGAGATGGAAGTTTCCTGTAAGACATCAGTTATGAGGACAGCAACCAACATAGGTTCATTAATCAGAAGAAATTGACAGACAAACCTGACCTAGATTTAAGACTGTGTTACATGAGAACTTGGCAGTGGGGTGCAAGTAGATATGGTGTACTTGGACTTCAGCAGGTTTTTGACTCAGTCCTGCACAGGACATTGTTAGGAAACTGGAATACTTGGGATAGGACTTGAAAAGCTGGATGCCAGTAAAACTAATTGGCTGAACTGGTAGGACAGAGAGAGTTGTGGTAAAAGGGACAATTACAGTAATAGGCAAGTGACAAATGCAGTGCAGCAGTGGTTAGCCCATACTTTTCAATACATTTGCCTCAAACATCTGTATGAGGAAAAAAAAGAGTACATGATCAACATCTTCAGTAAGGACACGACATTTGAAGCAGTAGTGGATTGTGGGGGATATGTTTAATGAATGATGTGGAAAGGCTGACTATGCAGTCTGTAAGGTGACAGCAGATGTTTATTGCAGACTAAGTGAAAATACTGCACTTGGGTCATAGCCAACCTGTTTAGAAGTATCTCCTAGGGTGAGAAAGCTATGAGCAACAGAACAGGAAAAGAATCTGTGGCTGTTCTCACACCTCAATCAAACCTCAAGGAACACATCAAAGAGTGCAGTCAGAGCTGCCAACAAAATAATGTGCCCTCAAAGGGATAGACTCCTGAAGCAAAGGGGTAAAGGTCCTGCTCTACTGCACCCTCATCATGTTACACCTGAAGTATTGGTGGCAGCTCTGGAAGGTATATAAGAATAGGGATATCAAGTTGTTGGAAGGAATTCAGAGAAATGTTATCAGAAGGTGTTATGGGATGAAGTGGAAAGGACATGACCAGAAACAAAGTTATTCTCATCCAAGACTAGAGGTGATGGGGGACATGACAAAGGTGTAATGGGTTATGCCAGGTTGACATGAAAGGGTTGTTCTGAGCAAGGAGAACAGAGTAGATGACAGAGAGTGGGGACAAAACATATCAGTTTCAGGGAGCCAACTACACTTGGATCTGTTAAGGCACAAATATGTGCTAAGAACAGTGAATCAGAATGGACTTCCAGAATAGGTGATGGACAGCAAATCCATGGAAGCTTTCAAAACGGCAAGGTGTGGGAGGAGAAGATATGGGCAAATGATAACAAACTTGGTGTGGGTATAATGGTTGGAAAAGAAGGTAAGAAAAATGCCCAGGTCTACAATATATCATCCAGCTGTACTCCCTGAACAGGCCTCTTCACTTGACAGAAATATAATTCCTTACCATATCTAAATATAATAACATAGCATGTGAACATCTGTACTTAAGGTGCTCTCAAAACACTGGAGCAATATTCCAACATATTTAGACAAGCTAACACCTTGGTATCTTTTAAATCTGAATTAAAATAACAGCTGACAGACACATGGCTATTTACCTGCATATACCCTACTTAATTAAACCCACCTATGTATATTGGTGTCTGCTGATTGTATCCTGTTGTAATTTTGTTTTCCTGACTTATTTTTGATGCATTTTCTGTAGTCATTTTCAACTGCTTTATTTTGATTGTAATATGCATCATGCCATCTTACAATACTTTATGTAACTGTTTTATTCTAACTGCACTATGTCTTATGTCATTTACTGTAACTTTTGTAATATTGTTATTGCACTGGAGCTTATCTCCCTGGGCTTCTGCTGAAAATGGGCCTTGTTGCCCAGCCAGACCATCCTGGTAAACACATGTGAATAAATAAATGAATAATTAAGTAAATACATGTTCTGCCCTCAAACAAATATAATGCAGTTATATTTGTATACAGCTGTACAGTATTCTGACAGTTCAATCTACTAAACATATTGATAGGAGTTTGTCTTCTGCACAAATACAGTTTAAATCTCATCATTTTTGATTAAAGCTCCATGCCTGATGTAAATAAAAGGGCTGTCTGTCTAAATCCCCAGGTGTTATGACTGGCAACTTTACAGATGGATGATTACTAGTATTTTGATGGTTATTAGAAACAGCTTCCTAAGATTTGTAATATGTCAAAAGAAAATCTGCTGCAAAAATACTTCATATAAGACAAGGTTATCAGACACATTTCCTGATATGACAGTAGGTGGCAATGCTTATAACAAGTAAACATGAACAGCATTTTATTTATGCCTTAAGAAAATTTACATTAGATAGTGAACATCTCCAGTTGTGTTTTTATGCTACTATTTCCATAAGTAATCAGCAACTTTACAAAAAAAAAAATTGTTCTGTAACAGCACTTTATGGAGTACAAAAAAGTTAGATAGCTGCCATGAATAAGTCAAGATCTCCTGTGATAAAACAGCAAGTTCAGGAAATATTTTACAGGACAAAGTTATACTGGAGGTCTTTTAACAGGACAAACAAAAGTATTAATGAGGGTACATGTGGTTTGGTGACTGATTGCTAGTGGTCTTCAAATGTAAGAAAAATGGAAGAGAAATCCAAGACTGATTTTAGTCAGTGAAATTGTAGGAAATCATAGAGAAAAGACAAGACATACAAGCTGTCAAAGCATTTTTACAGTAGAGAAAAGTAGTCTTCATACTAAGTCAGAGGTACTGCAAAGAAACTGGAAGTCTATTTGGCCCTTTAAAGAAATGGTCAGATAGCCTGACATCTCAGTGAGTTGGAAGCAAAAGGCAGAGGGTGGCAACACGTACAAGCATCCAGAAACAGTACCACTGCTTGAGGTAAAAGCTGCATTAAAAAGGGTCTGTTTCCACAATGCAACATTTTGAAATTCAGAGATACATTAGCTAGAAGGAGCAAGGATGTCATTATTTGTTAATTTGCTTGTCTTTGAATCACCAATAACAAACACCAAGTGCAAAGCATCACTTTTTTTGTGATAGTTAATATGTTGGTCTATCCATTGCACTGGCACAGCACACACACACACACACACACACACACACACACACACACACACACACACACACACACACACACAAAACATATCTCTTACCAGTCCAGGAGTTGAGAAAATGTCTCAGTTTACAACATCCCTCCACTAGGTCTCGTACCTAAAAAAGAGTCAGGCAAGTACAAACTGCTCATGACCAGGTTGCCAGATTACGTCATCACTGAATAATTATATCTCATCCAATCACTGCATATAATTTCAGATGGTTGGAGGAGACCATCAACACCTGCATTAATGTCTGGCAATAGTAGAATTAAAGGCAGTCATCCATCTTCTTTGAGTAGGATCCCAAAAGCTGGCACCTGTTGGTTTTCTTGATCAAATCAGGATTGTATTTTAATGAAGCCATGCTCTGATACAAGATGTGCAGCCTTTGAGTATTTAATCTCAGCATTGATTGTCATTTGAAAAAAGTCATAAGCTTTTAGGATTAATTCTTGTTAAGGGTTGCATATTCATGTTATGTGAAGGATACTAGGGAAAGTCAAGGCAGAAATATCAAGGTATTGAAACAAAAGGTGAAAAAAAATAGATTTTTACAGGAGAGAAAACCCCCAGAGCCCCTTACTTAAATATACTAGTGCATGGACACATGACTATGGGAAAGAGAAATTACACTCTGCCCAGCATCTGTAGGTCTTTATTGTAAAAGACAATAAACTGAGCTGTATCTTCTGTTCAAAATATAAGTGCTATCTACAAATGAGACACAGCTAAAAAGAAAACCCCACAGAGCAAACCAAAGATCTATACATTGCAGTAATATAAAAATGGTTTACTATCAAAATTCAGAAAGGCACACAGACAAATACAGATTGGTCAAATGCGTGGTTTCTAAGTTGTCATGATGTCAAACAGAAAGTGGTCAAGTTTATATTAGCAAAAGTGGGTATACATTCACTAATATAAACTCAACATTTTGAATGAAGATCAGGGTACAGTGTGGATCAGGTAATTTACCCTTTTCCTCACTGTAGTGTGATCTTGATGTTGTTATTTATAATAAGCAGGGGATGTGGGGTGCAGGGGTGCTTGCCCCTTTGCTAAAATGTAAAAGGACATACGAACTTTCAAAACTGAAAGTCGGGCGTGTCGAATGTCGATCATTATGTTTATGACTTTTGACATTTAGGCAAAATTTTATTTTCATTTTCGATATTATATTTTGATATTTTGATGGAAAAAATGTTCTGCCTTTTGGAATTTTGATAGTTAACCTATAAAAAACAACCCCCTTGGCAATGATTGATTACAAATGACTGCAAATACAGACAATTTGATGGTACTTAAGACTGCAGTTTTTAATGTTGTCCCAGTGAAACTGCACTTAAGAAAACTATGTGGTCTCATGGAATATAGTGAGCAGAAGGCAACATAAATATTGTTACCACTTTAGGATTTGTTTGGGGAACTCATATTCTATATTGGAAGGGATAATGGAGTTTCAGATCATTCTCGCTGGATTAGACACAGATCCCACAACATACCTGAAAAAATGTACACTACAGAGCTATACTAAGGTACAAAACTTGGTAGGACAACTAACACTTGCCTGCATGGCAGCAGAGCTGTACTGGGATATGGACTGCATTAGCAATATGATAAAAGGAGACAGCATCATAGGGTAAAATATAGAAGGAAACTAGGAAAGATATGACAGTGTAACCCGCCATTATAAAACAAAGTAGTGTGACAAGGACAAGACAGGGAAGGCTGAATGCACTTTGGTACACTGGTATAGCCAGGGCATGAGATTAAGATAATATTTCTAAGGGAAGAGATTCAAACAGACACATGGTGAAAAGTAATCTAAGAAATGTGATCTTATTGTACCTTATGTCAATCCGCAGAACAGTGTCTCTGTGAAGCATTGTTTTTAGAAGACCAAATTATTTTGGTATACTTTTGGGCAGACAAGACAGTTGCAAGAAATGAACTTAACACAATGCAACTCAGATATTCTACTTAAACCATAATATAGTCCATTAGCGACTAATGCATTAGTTGTCACGGCCTCATTTTCATTTCCACAGATTCCAATCAATGACATTGGAATTATTTATTTAAATTTCTTGTCCCAGAATGTTCATCTGTGAAGTTCCATTTTTATTGTAGTTTTAAAAGATGTGATCGAGAAATAGTCAATGTATATAAATTCATCAGAACAAATGCTTAGGAAGAGCATCAGAATCTAATTCTGCAGTATTTGGCTTCAGGAACTAGAAAAGTGTAGCACTGGCAGTAATCAGATGAAGGGGCCCATAGTGGGGAAAAAAATGTTCTAAACTCTTGAGCATAATAAGTGCAGACGGTGCTTCAGTTCATGACAGGACGATGGGTCACCAGTCAAGGTCAGGCCTCTAAGACAACAGCATTGTATTACACCATACTTTGACAAGGAGTCTAAAGCTTTGAAAAGCTTGGACAAAAAAGGTGCATTTTCCAAATTGAGGGATTGGATTCCTAAACTCTTATCTCACTTCTTAAGATTTCAGTTCTCACATGAAGATCAGGTACTGTTAAACTGATTACATTTTTAATTAGTTGGTCCAGGTTCACCAGGAAATTTTGACAAGCTATTACCAATTTCCAATTAAAGCAAAGAGATAAAAGCTCTACAACATTAATTGTACATTGTTTGTTTTTAATACAGAGACAAAATCTAAATGCATTTGTGTATCAAAATAAATTACGTACAAGTTATTTGCTGTCAGTTTAAATGGAAAAGTATTAATTACTACAAGAAGTCATAAATTCATATAATTTGTAGTTAAAAACAGGAATGGTTTGACTCATTAGTTTGGTACTGCAAACTGAGGTAGGCACAATTTTAATCTTGATTCTTAGTCTGGATAACAAACTTGCAGAGATAAAGAATAAATGGTAATATTGGTGTCTAGGGTGGGATGGTATAATACAGCATGTTATAATAATGATTTATTTATATCTTTACATCAGTTAAAACATTATGAATAATCAATATTCTTTTTAAGATAAATTCTGGAAGCATGCTTTCCTAAATTTTGTTGTAAAGCAAGTGGAATGGATGAACTTTCCAAAATGTGAATACTGCTGTCATTAATGCAAAATCTCTATTAAGGTTGCATAATTCCAGGGATTCTGTATGGGACATTACAACAGTGAAAAGAGCACTTTAGGATATTTCATTTGATCAATGATTTTAAGATAGGCCATTTGTTGATTAGTCAATGACAGAGTGTACAGTTCTGAGTTCAATCACAATAAGCTGATTTGTTTAATTCTGATTGTTAGACCTACGTGAGATACAGTGGTCTTTTCTGAAGAGGATACAGTGGTCTATTCTGAAGGAATGGACTGAGACCAACTTTGAGGCAGTATTATGCATTTTGCCTATCTTGGGCATAAAGAAAGAGTAAGGTTTTTACAAATAATTGATCCCTATAGTAGAATAGGTAAAAGAAAGTTCTGTATGTTGTGAAACCGGTATACAGAGTCATGGGATATTGAACTTGCTATAAAAGTCCTAACTTCTGATTTGTCTATGGAACACATTAACTTGACTATATGGTAACTGACTTTCCTGTCTGAAGATAATGCCTGCAGTTTAATTGAAGTTACTACTTCAAAGGGTCTTTAGGGGGCAGATAACTTTTAAGTCCAATATGTTAGTGTAACAATTGCTAAATGTAGCCCAGGGTTTTGCCATCATATTCATTTTCCAAACCACAGCTCAGATTTATTGATCCAGGTCTAATTTCTTTGAAGCTTAGTGGAAGTTTTGATGAGATTTCCGAGACACATTAAGATGAAAATAAAATGGAAAAAGCATCAGAATATTGTATAACAGAGGTAAGGTGACAAAAATAAGCCCTCTGATTAAAAAAAATAATAAAATGGAAGTGTCTAGCAATTGATATTTGGAAAATACCAAGGATTACAGTCTGGTGAGTTTAAGTTCAGCACCTCTAATTGCTTTCAGCCCCATAATTCAAATAGTTAATAAGCAACATCATGGGACGTTAAATTAAATTACAGTTTGGTGGCTTTCAGAGGAGGATACTTTGATTGACTGTATGAAAAGCAATTGCCAGAACAGAGTAGACTGCACCTACAGATTCTCTGTTGTCAGGATTAGAAAACAAGTAATTTGTGAATGTTAAAAAAGCAGTTTCTGTAACTTGGTCTAGTAAAAAATATACACACCTAGTTAGATTGTTGTGATTATTCCAGTATTGTGGAAGTTGTTTGTAACACCATTTCTAAAGTATCTTAGATAAGGGAGGTACTAATGCCATAAAGCAGACATGTGCCATATCATTTGCTGATGGACCTTTATAAAGTGAGATTATGACTGGAAATGTAATTGTTTTGTTACACAGGCTGTATATCTGAATCTACTGAAAATATGGGTCAGGTTATGATACCACATTTGCTGATCATTTAAGATTGTTTGGCTGGAACTCATTTGAGTGGATATATGATGTTTTTACCCTCTTGAGAAGCTTCTATATTAAAGTGATATGGACAGATGTCAGTTAACATGCAGTGATGCTATGTAAAGGGCAAGAGAGATTTTCAGGTACTATGCCATGATGGTTAAGACAGGTTTTGATAAAGGCTTGATGGAAATGTGAAGCAGCTTCAAAGGGTGTACCTTGGAACATGTGTCTGAATGCCGTGGTTTCCCAGTATTTGGCACACAACTAGTTATACTATACTAGAATTGCTTTGGATTATTCTGATGAGATGTGGTGAATTAAGTTCACCTTGGCATTGTCATTATATTCTCCCAGTACCCATTTCCACTAGCTATAGCCTCTTGACCATATATACTTCAAATATCTGATTTTAATAAAAAAAAACTGCACAGTAACATATTCCAATTTGCTTTACAGTAATCAAAAGCCTGCCTAATGACTGTTTAACCTAATCATGACAACCAGAGTCAGTCATATTTATCCAAAGACAGTATCAGTACTCAGCAATTATAACGCCATTGTTTACTGTGTATACCTCAGCTATCATATAGTGGTAAAAATAAAACTAATTTCACACAGAGACATGCTAGACCTGCAAAGATAAACTGTTCAAACTGAGCAAACAAGAAGGTACATTGCTTTCATCCATAGACAGCTCCCACCATTACCCAGCAGGTATAACCATCTTGCTCATTACATCTCATCCAGTTGTGATAAAAGATAATACCTTAGCATATGAATCAAGAACAAAGCCAAAAAATAATGAGAGTCAAAAGTCCAAAATCAGAGACAGATTTATATTATATAATTATTTGTAGAACACTGTTTTATGTTATCATGCATTTTCTGAAAGATATGAAGTGTTAAACGGTGACCTCTGTCATTATATAGTAACAGTAGTCCTCAATGATTTGCCTGAAATCATAAATTTTATGAATGACTGAACATAATTCTGTGCAAAATCAGGGACCTTCTGTGAAATCAGACACAGCTGAAAGCTATGTAAATTCAACTTTATTTACATAAATGTACCAATTTATGTTAAATATGTGGCCAGAGTATAAACTGCATCCACCCACAAACATACCCTAACCCCACCTAGCACAGTTTTATTCACCTTCTTGTGTAAACCCCATGTGACTTTGATAAAAATAATATTTCTGTACCACTCAGTGCTGAAATATGGGACAAACACAAAAATAATTAGAAAGCAAAGTCAAAAAATCAGGAACATACTTTAAATATTGCTCTTATGTACTTAAAAAGTTGCTGTGATAACAGTTTTTGCATTGGCATGCTTTTCCTAAATTATATGATGTCTGAAAAGTCATGTGTGTGGCATCATTCAGGGACAGCAGGCCTCAACGATTTGTCAGAAAACCACAGATATTATGAGGAATGGACCAAAAAACATGAGACAAAATCAGGGTTATTCTGGGAAATTATGAGCAGTTTCAACTCTGCTTCACAGAAAAACTCAGAAAATAATAAGTATTCTGATGTATTTCATATAAATGCACACTAGCTCTGTAAAGCCAGACTGAAATGCTCAAACACCAAAATGTTAAGTTGTTTTCATCCACACATAGCCTCCCCTTCCAGTATTATTAACTGTAATCATCACTGATTTATCATAAAATCACACATTTTATGATGCATAGAATAAAAGTAAAAGTCAATGGGGGGAATTCAGTAAAGCCTACATGGAGTGATTTCCGTCTTGCCATAGTGGCACAGCCCCAACATGGAAACCGGCAGCCAAGTGATCCAATAAACAGAGCAGAGGGATGTGCACGAGTGTGCGGACATGGAAGTGTCTATGGAATGCAAATCACCTTATAAGCAGGTGAAATCCATGCAAATGCAGATGAGTTGCGATCCAGTAAGCTGAACGGCACCCAAGTAGGAGGCGTGCTGATGTTAGAAATGTACACAGAAATTAATCGTGTACAGAAATGTAAAAACTAAACAGGTGCTATAAAAGCCCAAAAAGGAGGTTGGATATAGCAATGTAGGGATGGAAATGGCCAAAACTATGCCCAGTGAGTCCAAAAAGCAATGTAAATCATTATAAAATATGATTTTTTTTAATACACATATTATGTTTGTGCAGTGCGCAGCAACGCACAAACATGCTGCTATGCAAAAAAAATAAATAAATAAAATATTGAAAAACTGAAAATAAGACAGTTGCAAAAATAATCCAAGATAGTGTCCTGTATGCAGAGTGTAAAAAAGGCAGGTTTCAGTGGTTGCTAAGGAGGTAGGCCCTGGAGTAGTGAAGTATCCAGGGAATATACAGTGATCTGTATGCAAATGAGCTGGGGTTACTGAATAGCAAAAATGGGCACTGTGTTCACAGATAAAACCCATGTAGGGCCACAATTGTGTTGGTGTTAGTAGAACAGGTAGCTGACATTAAAAGGGGTATGTCATGTTGTGTTTAAGTGGTTTGTAGTGCAGCAGCACCTATTTGTGCTCAGCTAAGCACAGCGTAGCAGGGACAGTGTTTCCACTGCTGCTAAGCTTTGATTAGCTGCAGGCACGTGTGTTAGCTGGTTTAAGTTAAGCTCAGCATGCCCGAGCATGGGGTGCGTCTAAACTACTGAGCACTGTTTATACTAGCACCACGAGTTTGCACGCCTCACCCCAGTACTTAGCAGTGAAAGAAATTAAAAAAAAAATACAAGGAAATAGATCGGGAAAGCAAATCAAGTATAAATGAACAATAAACCCTGTTTCACTGACCGTAGGCCATTAAAAACTGTCAATGATAGACCTGGCAGGTGGAATGTATCATAGTCAGCCAATAACACAGGTTGCATCTGCAGCACACCACTATCAAGTATGCATACACCCTTTAGTCTGATTTTTCCCACATACTCTGCACCATTGGAGTACATGTTTGGGAATTTTAACTGACAAAATGATAGGGGCTACTACTGCTCTACTACATCTGTATGTGCTAGAGGCTGAGGTCAGTGCAGGTGCTAATGCTGACAATAGGCCTAGATTGAGAAGAAGAAGATTGTTCAGGCCCAAAGTAACCTTGCAGGGGCTAAATGAGCTGGAGATAGTAGAGTGAAACAGGGTGGACAGGGACATACTACAAAAACCCACTAAGCTTTCCTACTCTCAACTCAGATCCAGAGCCGACAGAGGGGAAGCCATCTCAGTGGAAGCAAAGGTATGTGTATCCCTTAGAATACTAGCTACAGGTACTTTTCAAAGACCTACTGGGGACATCATGGGGGTTTCACAGGCTTCTGCATCCAGGGTACTCCACCAGTTCTTGGCTGTCATGCAAACACATGCCACTGAGCACATATATTTACTCCACACCCCTGAGGAGAGGGCCAATAATATGCATCTTTTCCACCATGTAGCACACTACCCTGAGGTACTGGGTGCCATAGACTGCACTCATGTATACATCAAAGCACCACCTGGTGAGGAGGGTAGAGTCTACATCAACCACACGTGGTATCACTCCATTAACATCCAGGTCATGTGCAATGCCCAGGGCATTATCATAAATGTGTTTGCTGGCAGCCCTGGCAGTTATCATGACTCCCACATCTGTCGTGCATCACAGCTGTATCAGACGTTTGCCGGGAGGACATTCCATATGGCTATCTACTGAGGGATGCTGGCTATGCACTGGAATTATGCACACACACCTACCAAAGAATGCCATAATGAGGCACATGTACAAACCAGGAGCATCATAAAGCATGTGTTTGGGCTGCTCAAGTCATGGTTCCACTGCCTCCATATATCTGGTGGAGCCCTGCAGTACTCCAAGCCACATGTGCACACATGTTCACAGTATGTGACATGCTACACAATATGATCCTGTGGAAACAGCTGCATCGGGAACATCACAGGGAAGGTACGCACAGCCCCCCAGCAGTGGCAAGGTCCCCACAGCCACAGGGGGGTTCAGAAGAGGAACCCCCTGAGGCTGTTCCTATAGGCAGATGTAGGAGTACCCAGTATGCTCTGGCCTTGGCAAAGAGGCAAAGCATAGCACATGCAATGACATCCTAGGGACTGTCACCTCCCTCTGACTCACATACATAGTAAAAAGGATGCCAGCCACACCACACAACATGTGGATTAGCATGTATTGGCTGTGTATTGCATGCATCAGACAGAGTCAGCCCTGAAGCACTGTGATCTCAACTGCTGCAGGCACAAGGTAAGTCACTCTTCTTTACAACAAATGTATGGATTACTAGACTATGGTAGCATATGTGTGGACCTGCCACATGCATGCAAAGGAATAGAGTGGGCCACTGGGATAACTGCAGACAACTGACTGCTATTTGAGACAACAGGAACTCTCTGCCCAATACTGGCCATCTCATAATATGCAGTAGGTCCCAAGGCAGCAAAACCCACTGCACTATGTAAGAGAAATGGCAAACAGTGGGGTCATAAGACAAATGCATGACTGTCAAAGCTAGAGTCCCCTACCCCTAACACACCTGTGTTCCCATACAACTGCAATAACTGTATGTTTGCAAGGTAATAGTGGCAGACTATACAATCCCAGGGCTGTCCCAGTCAACCTGGTGACATGTTCCATTTCCACAATATGGAGGGGTCAATGTGCTATGTATGTCTGTGTTTGATAGTGTCAGGAATTAAAATGCACTGTCTGATGGCTGTTGTGGCTTAGTGGGCTAAGTACATTCCCATGGTTGATGGTGCTCATGGACAGAGACTGGCTCTGCCTAATATTCTGCATGTGAGCTACATCTATGGTAGGAGTTCTACAGACTGTCCATATGTCACTATTTTTTATTGCAAGAAAGCTGGACAATGCCAGAGACAATTGAGGGCCAGGGGCTACAGAAATGGACAGTAAACAGCTCGGAATAACCTAGACGGTGGCTAGTAGAACAGTAGGTTGTAACAAGTCAGATTAGCAACAGGATGTAAAGGTCATAATGTAACTGTGTCAGTACTCACAACAAGTCAGTGGGCATCATCATACCTCTCAAATGTACAGAGTTTCGCAGAATGTCCACAATTTTGCTTCATATTTCTGGTTCACTTTTTTAACATTGCAATTTTCTGGTAACCTAGTAGCAAATCAATAAAGGTTGATGTTAGAAAATAATGACAGACATTTGAGATGCAGACTTCATACCCTTCAGAAAATTCATGCTAAGACAAAACCTGTTATTCTACCAACTGTCTGAGTTTCTAAGAACAATATGAAAACAATTGTCCCTATTTTTGGGCCTGTGTACAATATATATATATGTATATATATATATATATATATATATATATATATATATATATACCTTTGTCCAGATTTCTTGCTGTAAGAGGTTGGGAGGTATTGGCAACATGTACATTATAATACCAATACAACACAAACTGTCTGAGGACCAGAGCAGACATATGGGGCGCAATGTCGGACATCCTGCAAAACAGGTACAGTTAGAGGTGTGAAGTCTGTAACACTGTGTGTGGTGTTACATCTTGCATCCCAGTCACAGCACACCTACAAATAAAGATAGCTGCCACTGTGAACAAAGCCAGGAACAGAAGCAGGACAAATGGCCATATATAAGGAGAAGAATGAACTACTGGCCAGACAAATGTAGAAAGTGCTGAGTAGAACCGGTCGTGCAATAGCATGGGTTCCCTGCTGTGTATGGAGTCAGTAACTTAAATGTCTGTCAGCAGTTCCTCACATCAATATAATGATCTGCCACTGATGTACCAGGAAATCACATTGCTATGTAAAATGCGCCAGACAAATGATGAAAAACCTTGTTCAGTCTTATACAATTTGTACACACCTTAGTTATAAGTGAGATATTATGACCAGAACACAGCTGGGGAATCCCTTGGGCATTATATCAGGGAGGTGTTAGACTGTGTAATCAGGTGCAGCAGCCAATTGGCTGTAGCACAGAAAATTCCAGACTGGAGTACAGGTAGGTCTGGACTGGAGTCCCCTTGTAAGTATTGATGATCACACTGGGCATGCTCCTACACTTAACTAATTTCTGCCCGTGTCTGAAGCCTCATCTGCCTATAGAATTGAGATGTCAATATATCTCTGTGCATGCAGACAGCTATGTATACCTAACTGTCTCTCCCTATCCCCATTAGGCATGATTACCCTTATATATCAGTATGTCTGCAGAGTTTTATGTAGATACATATATATAGGTTTTATATATATATATATATATATATATATATATATATATATATATATATATATACATATATATAATAGAGAGAGAGACAGAGAGAGGGGGAAGTGAGAGAGAGAGAGAGAAAGATACACACAGAGAAAGGTGTAGAGTGATGTAGTGCTCCAGCCACTTGCCCACTAATTGTTACCAGTGGTGCTTGCAACTAGTACAATAAGTGGCAGTGTGTATTAGGTAGGGGTTCTAATCTCACCTCAGCCAACTTGCGTGTGCAGATATTCCACATACAGCAGCATACACATACCCAACAGGCCTATGTCTGTTTAATGGTCAATCATTTTATGGCCCTGTGACTGGTGTCCTCCACAGCAGTAGCCTCACTTTCAACAGCTACTGATGTCATCCACTCCAACAGCAGTGGCACACACTCTCCAAACACATAAGCTCTGTGGTGCATGCAATATGTACATAGCACTATACTCTATGCAACTAGATAGGTAGCGGTTATAATCCCAACAATGGCAACTTTGTGTGTGCATGCGTACGTATATCCCCTTGCAGCAGTTTGTCTGTCTTGCCTATTTGTGTGCAATGCTAATGCCTTTTATGGCCCATGCTTGCCTGTTAACCCCCAAATTGGGTTACTTTACAGGGCCTGCTGATGTCATACACCTTAGAAGCACAGTTAGACATGTTCCAGCATTTAAGCTCAGTTGCGCAAGTGATATGTATGTAGCATTATAGTATATACATCTAGACAGGTAGGGGTTCTACTCCTAACAACAGCAACTCTGTGTGTGTATAAATATATTTCCTTGCAGCAGTCTGTCTGTCGTGCCTATGTGTGTTAGCAATGCTAATACATTTTAAGGCCCGTGCCTACCTGTTAACCCCCACATTGGCTTACTTTACAGGGCCTGCTGATGTCATCCACGTTAGAAGCACAGTTAGACACTCTCCAAACACATAAGTTCAGTAGCTTATGCAATAAATATGTCACACTATAGTATACACATCTAGATAGATAGGGGTTCTAATCCCAAAAACAGCAACTGTGCATGTTAAGTGTATCCCCTTGCAGCAGTGTGTCTGACTTGCCTATGTGTGTGTAAAGCTAATATATTTTAAGGCATGTGCTTACCTGTTGACCCACACAGTGGCATACTTTACAGAGCCTGCTGATGTCATCCACCTTGGTAGCACAGTTAGACACTCTTATGACACATTACGTCTGTGGCGCATGCAATAAGTACATAATATGTAGTGTATATAAATAGACAGATGGGGGTTTCTACTCTGAGAGCTGGCAACTCTATGTATGCGTTTGTGTAAGCATATTCCCTTACAGCAGTGTGGCTGTGTTGTGTGTGATGGTTATGAAATTTTAAGGGCTTGTTACCCCCCCCCCCCATTGGCAACCTTTTCAGGACCTACTGATGTCTTCCACTTTAGAAACACAGTTAGACACTCTACAAACACAGTAAATCCATGACACATACAATAACTGTATGTGTATATAACTAGATATGTAGGAGTTGTGTGTGTGTGTGTGTGTGTGTGTGTGTGTGTGTGTGTGTGTGTGTGTGTGTGTGCGTGCATGTGTGCGTGTGCGTGTGTGCGTGTGTGCAAACATATCCACTGACAACAGTATGGCTGTTTTGTGTGTGTACAATGGTTATACAATTTTAAGGGCCTGTGCAAACCTTTTAAATCCCCCATTAGAAACCTTTACAGCACCTACATATGTCATCCACCTGAACAGTAGTGGCAGATACTCCAAAAACACATAAGCTCCATGTGATACATATATAGTGCTATAGTATGTACAACTAGACAGGTAGGGGGTTTACTCTCAACAAGTGCAGTTCATATGTGTGTGTGTGTGTGTGTGTGTGTGTGTGTGTGTGTGTGTGTGTGTGTGTGTGTGTGTGTGTGCATGTCTCTGTGTACATATATCCCCTTGCAGCAATGTGAGTGTGTTAGGGTTTCCACCTGTCCCACTGACCAAGTTGCAGTCCATGTTTGGCAAGGTGTGTCCTGTGAAAACAACTAAAACAATACAAATGTCCAGAGAGTACAGGACAACAAACATTTCCTACATTATTGTAATAGTTGCATAAAACAGTCATTTTACATCACAAACACCTAAATTTTATGAGAAATAGCATAATCTAGGCAATGCCACATACATAAGCTGTTATATTGTCAAAAAGTGAGGTCCTATCCGTTGCACTCGCCATGGGTATGGTTTGTCCTGCCAACTCTTACATTACTAAAAAAAGTGTCCCACACTAGGCATTTGATAAGGTGGCAACCCTAATCTGTCTTGCCTATGTGTGTGCAATATATATACATTTTGAGGCCCTGTGAGTAGCTACTGCCCCTAAATAACCCCACATGTATCTAGGCATGAATGCTACCTGCCACCACCTACATTTGTAGGTACTGACCAAATTTGTGGATAATTGTAAGTTGGGTGCTGCCATTGACTCCCCAAATGATGTTAACATACTGCAAGAGGGTCTTACATCAAGAATGGACAGGTGCCAAGGTCCTAGACTTAAGCTATATGCAAAAAATGGCATAATTATACCCGTTGGCAAAGACATGGTCCCACTGTTTACCACATCAACGACAACCCCCTAAACATACAACCTGTGTTGAGAGACCTGGTTACTCAGGCTGATAACAATTTTGCATTCAACCATCATGTAGCAGCAGTGGTCAGAAAAGCCTTGTATGTGGTTCATCTCATAGACAAAGGGATTGCATCCAAAAAAAGGTGGTCATTACCTCTCTATAGTCCTCACTTTGTAGACTAATATATTACTAAAACACCCATTTGGTATGTACCTATCCAGACATCTGCACCAACAGAAAAGGCCAAGGAAATACCTCTAAAAAAGGTAATCCATGGACTCCAACACCTGTCCCATGCAGACAGGCTTAAATCACTATTGCTCCACTCATTATTGAACAGGTTGCTCAGTGGTGGGCTATGTCACGCCTACAAGCCAGTGTTGGACCCTGCCCTACTACTTCTCCCCCATATCCTTAAGTCTAACTCCTCACGCATTACCTGCATGACAGGCTTGAATCTGATATGCAACATCAGCACCACCTGCTGGAGAGACAGGGTTTGTCTACCACAGGCTGCACTGTCTCAGGAATACACTTCCCATACACATCAAACAGAGTACCATGCTGACCCTCTTCAAGCACAATTATGATGACTGGAGGGGAAGCCACATTCCTCTCCCAGGGGGTCCCACCTGTGTCCCTCATTGACAGGGGCAACAGATGCTGACTGATGTTTCTTTCTGGGATAAACTAATGGATAGCTTTTTAAGGGCCTCAGGGCCATTACTCTAGTAATTTCCTATGATCCTATGAACCTATGATCCTACTGATCTCCCAGGTGACATGTATCAGTGGTAGCATGCTGTGTCATGGGGTATGCATGCAAGATTATGCTGTCTGCCCCCATTGTCCCTGACACACTGTTCTACACATAGGCACCTTGGTAACCATGCACATATATAGCCGTACCTTGGCGAAGTCACATTTCTGCTTTGCCACCATGCCATCCTGAGCTGCTGTATTGGCACCACCTCTCCACAGCATAGACACACAGTCCCCTGAAACACAAACAGAAAAATATGTAGAAGACAGCAGTCAGTCAGCAATACTACCACCAATGCAGCATCTTGGAACAAAGGTGCATACACTTTGATGTGTACTCATGACACATGCCAGCAGACAGCACCTTACAGGGCATAACACTACTGCACTATGAACTGTCATTAAATATACTATAGTCACCCTGTGCATCAGACACATATTTGCATGTCCCTGCATTGATGATATGGATGACTGGGATGTGGCACAGGTATCATCACATGCACAGGGTGTGGTGTGGGCTTCCCAAAGGCCAAGGATCTGACACATAGTTGACATTGTGCATGTGTGCCTGGAGGGTTGCTGGACAGCTCGGCCATGGAGAGGAGCTATGTGTGTCTGTTGGTGACCTGCATGTGACAGTGATGTGTGAGTGTGTGCATGTACACAGTCAAGTCATGTGCCAGCCCTACATGTGATTATTTTGGATAGCTGTGGACTGTACATGGCAGAATGTACAGTTCACTGTCTCCAGGGAAGAACATGGGAACTGGATCTGCCAAGAGGGGCACTGGCACCATCATGCCCATGGTCAGATGTGATACTACTTGCTGACAGTGACTGGTGTCTGCTGGGTCCCTCTCCCTTACAGGACCACCCAGGATCATATGCCATGGCCTGCCACATCTTGGTGTGGACAGAACCATTCCTTCTGTAGTGCTGGTGGTACTGACACTATGGGAGCATGACTGTGCATGGCCATGTGGACTCTCAGGTGATGTTGGTGCTCACCTACATACACATGTCTGACATCCTACTCCCACCACATGTTCCAGCACAGACAATACATGGTTAAGCACTGACAATGTCTCAACCCACTATCTGTCCACTACATCAGTGAAATGATGCATGATGTTAGCAATGTTGCGCATGGAGTCATGGATACCAGACAGTGATGCATCCATGATCCTGAGCATCAGTCTGATGTTGCAATCAGAACATGCCTGTGTCTCCATGATGGAATAAAATGTGTTGCCAGTGACTTGTGATGTGAAACCTGTGACAGGTGTTGGATGGGCAGCAGTCTTCCTTCGAGCACCCCTGTCAATCTGTCTGTTTGGGACCTCACCACCTCTCTGGCTATGGCTAGTGTCTGCAGTCACAGATGCCATAGTCACCACACTCTCCTGTTCAATGCCAAATACCCTCTGGCAGTTCAATATCTATGGATGCAGGGGACTGGGCATGTGTGGCATACTGACTGTGCACAGGGACATTGAGGGAGGAAGTGGAATATCAACCCACAGGACAGATTCAGCCCCCAACCACCCCACCTGTGCCTTACTATGGCCATCAACATCATCAGAGTCTGATGAGACACTGACATGAGGTTGTGAGGGGGACAGATTCCAACCCCCACCATCACCTGTGAGGAGGAAGGCAACATTATTACATTAATACCTGCACTATTATGTCTGCTGATCCACACACACACACACACACACACACACACACACACACACACACACACACACACACACACACACACACGAGGTGCCACAACTGCATTATACATGCCACACCTTATTACTGATCCGAGGCACAACACACAAGCAGATCATAGCAGACATGGACAAGACAGACCCTTAACAACATACAGTGCAGCTACATCCAGTTAATGTTGCCAGTACTATACACCTGTGAGATAAGCGACATGTCAGTGTTTGTGATGGTCTTTCAATTATCCCATATTATTACCCCATGTATAGTAGACTGCAAACACCTTCACAAAAATATGTGCAAATATGTTACAGCTCCTGCAAATATGATACTGTGATTAGCAATTCAATGCACTTCAGTGAACCCCTCCACAACTGGACATACGAGTATTGTACTATGGCTAAGCTTAACAGTTGTGTCCATGGAAAATTGTCAGCCATTAACATTCCTAGGGTATAGATGAGCCATAACAAAAGAGTTTCACACTCACTGGCTACAGGATGTTGGACTCTGGCCACACCAGATATACCTATGGTATTGTGGGGGAGAGGTATTATCAGCAAACACAAATGTGGCATTGGTACAGGATAATATGTGCATATATCAACATGTACAGTATAATCTGTTATACTGTCCACATTGCTGACATTCGGAGTATGTGTACACGCGTGTGCATTACAACTGCCCCCCCCAAATGCAGATTGACCTGACATCATTGTACAGGTATGCAGAGGCTGCCACTATGACTGCTACAGTATTAAAGTGATGACCACAGGAGGTTTAACTGGATGCTCCTCTGCTGTGGAAGCTGTGCCATCCACCTCCATGATGTATGGGGTGATGGATGCTTGCAAGCTGGTGGCTGAGCCCAGGTTTGCTAGGAACTCCTCTGTGTCCAAGAGTGGTTGTTGTCTTGCAGGCCCTCCACTGGTGCCCTGCCCGCAGCTGCAGCCTTTTTTCATGCAGCATTTATCATCTTGGTGACCCGGTGTTGGACCTGCTCATAGCTTCTTTCCTGTAGCTGATGTGATTTACTGATGCAACAAGATCTGCCCACAGTGCAGTGCATTGTTCCTAATTATGGTGAATCATTGGCAGCAGAATGGCATGATGCAGTCTGAGGCTGTCAACTATAATTTCATTTTTGGCTACAGAAAAAGTTGGTTTCCTCTGTCTGTACATCACTCCTGAAAGACAAGAATGGGGGAACATATCACAGGACCAAAGACATTGCTCTCCATTATGTACACACCATGCACATCCACATTTGCCAGCACTATCCTCCACTAACTCCCACATCATACCCCGCCATCTCTCACCACCGTATGTATGTGGCTATCAGCAACATAGTGGCAATACATCATGCATTTCCCTCCTCATCCTGCTGTTTCCTGCTACACATGTGAACTCCATGGCCCTGAACACCACATACCATGCATAGTCACACACCTGTGTCCCATGGCCAGTAAGGCCTCACCATAAATCAAACATATTAGTCATAGGATACTCTATTGTGAAACACACAGGTGTGCATCTCACCAGGCTGTATATAGAGAAGGTCACAGTTACTTGTCTGTCAGATGCCAGAATCTTCCATATCACATATGCATTGCTGTCTCTTCTACAACAGGTATGGTTATGAGTCTGTCATAGTCTATTTTGGCATTCCTGACCTAAGACATACCTCCCTGGACTATATTTATTTTATTAGTTATTTTATTTTACATTTATTGACCAGGATAGTCTAACTGGATTTTTGTCCATTTTTAGTAGAGTCCCGGGGAGATAAGCTCCACGAGATTACTAGACTACTAACACACAGGTACTAGTTGTTATACAGTTAAATACTACAAATTTTAAGTAGTTCAGGAATCTTCACAGTTTATACAAAAAACATGTTACAAGCATTAGATAAGATATTTTAGACTTTATGTACAAGACTTCATTAGTAACTAGAAAGTAATTGTTAAACAAATGCATACTTCAAGTTTCAACAGTTCAGCAATGCTCACAGTTTAAACAATACTTGTTGCCTGCCTGAGGTAGGATGCTTTAGAATTATATGCAGAAGAATTTAACTAGGTATTTAAATTATCTCTATTAGGATAAGATATGTTTTTGCCAAGGATAGGCCTTGATCTAAAAAGACACAGATAGAGCAGGAACTAAGTCTTAAGAGAGGGTATTTGGGATATAGTATGAAATTAGTCTGGATTTGTACAGGGACATAACCAATGGGTTTTAAGATAGAGTTTCAGATTGCAT
The DNA here is from genome assembly GCF_019279795.1 of Protopterus annectens. Lineage (NCBI taxonomy): Eukaryota > Metazoa > Chordata > Ceratodontiformes > Protopteridae > Protopterus > Protopterus annectens. The sequence continues at coordinate 1,129,971,527 of NC_056727.1, read as the reverse complement.
TTAAAAAGTGTAAATGAAGACAGTGATGTAAGTTCATGGGGGAGCTGGTTCCAATACTTTCCAGCTGCATTTGAGAACAGAGCATCTCCTGCCATGTTATTAGATTTACATGTTGATACAAGTAGTTTATTAGATGAGCGTAAAGTTGAAAGGTTCTTATATTGGGTAATGAGACTAGCAAGTATTGGGGTATTGGTAGGTTGGAAAACAGTTTTGTGCGCAATGGTGAGTTGTTTAAAGTGAATCTGATTCAGAAGCTCTAACCAGCCTAATTGTTTCAGATTATGGCAGTGATCAGGCCTAAAGGAGGAAGCAGTAGCAAATCTGGCAATGCTATTGTAAGCGTTGGCTAGCTTGTTAAGGTTATTTTTTTTGACAAGTTAGTATGTATGGAAAAAGCATAAAGAAGTGTGGAGATAAGGTGGGAATAGGCAATAGTGGTTCTGGCTAGTGGGGAGAGAAAGGGTTTTATTCTATAGAGGGAGCCTAGTTTCCTGTTGACAGTTTTTATGGTATTGTTGATATGGTTTTAAAAGTTCAGGTTGTTATCAATGGTTACCCCTAGAAGTTTAGTTTTTGGATCGGGAGATATGAGTGTACCATTACTGGATAAGACCGAAAAGTTCATTGGGAGTGATTTACGGGTAGGAGTGAAGAGGAGGAGTTTGTTTTTTTTTTGGAGTTCAAGAGGGGGCAGCATTGTAGAAACCAATCTTCTGTTTTATTGAACATTGTTTGAGTTAGAATCTGTAGTTGGGATTGAGATTTAGCTGAGCAGATTATTGTCGAATCATCTGCGTATTGTACACAGTTAGTTAAAGGAATAGCTAGGTTGAGGTCATTGATAAATACTGAGAAAAGGAGGGGGCCCAATATAGAGCCCTGAGGAACACCTAGGGTAACTGGGAGATGGGATGAGAGGTTGTTGTCCCATAGCACTGCCTCTGTCTATTATCAAGGTAGGACTGGAACCATTTTATAGTCTTTGTGTCCAGAGAGAAGGATTTTAAAATATTGAGAAGTAAGTGGTGGTTGACCATGTTGAATGCTTTTGAAAGGTCGATGAAAAGTGTTGAAGAGAGAAGATAGTTATTATGGTTTTTATTGATGCTGTCAGTGAAGGATAGGAGTGCAGTTGTTGTACTGTGGAAAGGCCTGAAGCCATGTTGAGATTTGGCCAGTACATTTTTCTGGAGTAGGTGGTCTAGTAACTGTCTGTGGATGCACTTTTCCATTATTTTAGCTAATGGGGAAAGTAGAGCTATGGGACGATAGTTAGAATATTCTCTGGAGTTTCCACCCTTGTGTATGGGGATAATGTAGAAGATTTTCCAGATGGTGGGAATAGTGCTTTCTTGTATGGTTCTATTTATCAGCAATGATACAGGATAAGCTATGACTTTGGCTGACTTTTGCAGGTATTCAGCAGGTAGCTGGTCAGTTGAGGGGGTAGTAGGTTTTAGTTTACTTAAGAGGTTGCAGATGAGGGAAGTTGGGACAGGTTGCAGGTTTAGAGTTGGGAGAGAGTTAGTAGTATTGGTTGGAAGGGCAGAGCTATTGGCTGTTAGTTGATTAGCAAGTGTTTGGATGGTCTCAGTGAATAAGGTATTAAAAGCATTAGCAGTTTGCTTTGGATTGTCGGAATTTGATCCTATAAGGGGTGGTGTTGCGGATTGGCCTCGTTGAAGTAGTCTGTTTATGCTAGCCCAGAACTTTTGTGGATTATTTTGGTTGGTCTGTTGGAGGTGGAAGTAAAAGTTTTTTTTTTATCTTCGAGTATAGCTTTCTTAGTCTCATTTCTTTTCTGCCTGAATTGTTGTTGGTTACGGGGTTTTTAGTTGTTCTCCATAGTGCCAAAACTTTATTTCTCTGTTGAATATTCTGCCTGGTTTTCTTTGAAAGCCATGGGGCAGGTTTAGATTTAATTTTGATGGAACGCTTTGGTGCATGGTGGTTAAGGATTGTTAAGAATTTTTTGTTAAAGTAGTTTATTGCTTCAAGTAGAAGGTATTTTATAGGTGACCAATCACGTTCTTTTAGTTCAGTTTGGAAGTTATTGTGGTTAAAGTTTCTGTTGCTTTTTATTGTTTTATATATGGTTGGGTTGTGTGAGCTCGACCTTTGCCTGATTATGTGAGAGAATGGTCACTTACATCGTCAGGGAGGGTCCCTACATTATAGAGTTGTTGGTGATTATTTATTAGAATCCAGTCTAGGATGGATTCTTTGTTATTGAGTTTATTAATTCTGGTTGGGGAGTTAATTGTTTGTGAGAAGCCATTAAGGTTAATACAGGAGGTTGCTGATTCAGTAGAGCAGTCCTTCCAGTCTATGTTAAAGTCTCCAAGAATTATTGTCTCTTGGGGAATTTTTGTGGAGAGTTCAGCAAGGATCCCTTCCAGAGTGGTGATGTTACCAGGGGGCAAGTAGATACATATTATATTTAGGGATTTGCTGGGATTAAGTTGAAGTTTGGTGCTAATGATATCTGCATTGTTTTCAGAAGAGGAACCAAGATCTAGTATAGATATTGGTAGCCCTTCTTTATAGAGGATAGCAACACCCCCTCCTTTTTTTACATTGCGGTCTTGTCTCAAGATGTTGTACCCAGATGGAATAATTTCAACATCTTGTGTAGTGGGTTTTAGCCATGTTTCTGTTAAACAAAGTATATCAACAGAATGAACATCCAGGAGAGCATGGAGGTGGGCAGTTTTGTTATTTATGCTGCTAATATTGAGGTAAGCTATATAGAGTGAGTTGGGAGATTTAGATGGGATATTTGGGGTAGCAGGAACATGAATTTATGGTTCTGTGCTTGTTTTTTTGCCCTAGACCTGGATTAGGATGAATTTCCCCATCTAGTAAGGAGAGGTGTAATAGTTTGTTTAAGGGATTGTGGAGGTTAAAGTAATGGTGAAGAGGTTTTTTTAGGTTTTAGAATAGATAGTTGCATTTGATATGGGACAGTTTGTGATATTTAGCAGGTAAATAGCTAGGTAAAGATGTTATATTTATGTGTTCTGGGGAGTTAATTAGAGGTATAGTATTTGTTTGTGCATTAGGGAAGTTCAGCTGTAAATATTTTGACTGTTCATATGAGGTTAGCAGGTAGGTTGCTGTTAGAGAAAGTAGGAGAAAGACAATGATTAGGAACCTTAGTTGGATTTGGAAAGGTCGTGTTTGCATAGTGGCTAATAAGCTTACTGGTGTTCTTTAAAGGGTAGGAGTTATACTAGGGGTGATTAGAGAGAGGTGTATATAGAATGGTAACAAGATGACTATTGTGATTGGATTGGAGAGGAAGAGGGTGTGGTGAGGATGTATAAGCTTAGGAGCAGTAGGGGTGGGTGGGAATTGAGAGTAGGTTAGGGAAGAGGAGTGAGCCAGCAGGGTGAACGGAGTGGGTAGAGAGAAGAGAGGTAAGGAGATAAAAATAACAATCAGTTGAAGCAGGGATTACAGTAGGTAGGTAACCCTAAATACTGGAATAAAGTTAAAATAGTAGATAATAGAGTTATTTGGAGGGTGTGTGAGAGCTAACCATAAAAATAAATAGATGTTATGGGCAACAGTTTAATAGCAAGTCTGTGGGTAAAACAGTATATAGCAAAGGTGTAGTACAGGTCAGCAGAAGGCTTCAAGGCCTGGAAGGGACAAGTCTGCCACCTGGTGGCCCAAATTATTCTATTGTAAGCAGGGTAAAAAAGGAGGGTCCCCCTGGAATGGCACCAGAAAGCCAGAAAGTGGTGATGTTAACACTACCAACATGAAACTGTCAACAAATCACAAATTGGAAGTCATGCTGCTAAACACTATGAGTCTAAACATGAATCTGAACACATGTGAGAAATGATTGATCCCAGTGATTACATGTCCCAGGCAGGTATGTCCCTAACCTTAAGCATTCTGCTGTCACCAAGAATTATGCCACAATACAATCAGGAAATGATTGTCCTTAACAATTGGCTTGCTTTCTGGTGCCATTCCAGGGGGGATTCAGTACCTGACAGCCTGGGATGATATGATCAACAGACCACAATGTTTTGCCAGAGATGGCCTTCATCTTTCTCACCTTGCTTTCTGGCTTCTGGCCATGGGAGTAGCTTATGGCCATAGTTCTTGCCACCCCCATAGTTTCTTTATTAGGAAAAGTGGTGATGTTAACATTACCAACATGAAACTGTCAACAAATCACAATTTTAAAGCCATGCTGCTAAACTCTAGGAGTCTAAACAAGAATCTGAATACATTGCAAGCAGTTTTAGTCCTGGGAAATGCTGACATCTGTGCAGTCACAGACACATGGTTCAAAGCTATAGAGAACACACTAGCCTTACATCGTCACCCATCATTTCATACAGTCAGAACCCAAGCTGTGGGCAGTAAAGCCAAGTGATGTGGGATTTCACTATATATGAAAGACATACACACCTCAAGAGTGGTCAAACAGTAAGACACACAGGAGACACTCCAGGTGCTGTTAACCATTGCCAAGACCCCCTTTTCAAATCATAGCTAGCTACTGGCCTCCACATGTGGCCAGGAAGCCCATTCTGCCTATAGGGACCTGTTCAACTCTATCAGAATTCGACTATGTACTCTGATCCTGGGTGACTTTAAGTACCCAAACATGGATTGGAAGAACTTCTCATGCTAGCACACAAATGCCCAGAGATTCATGGAGTTTGGCAATGCAAACACCTTGGAACAGCTAGTTGCTACTCACACATGAGATGAAGATCTCTTGGAGTTGATATTAAACAACATGTGTAACCACTGCAGCATCCCTACAGTATCATCCTCCATGGTAAAACCAACCATAATGCAGTCATGTTTGCAGTCACCATCTCCCACAATACCCATCTAGCTAAGGGCAGTCATACAAACATCTCCAAAGTTGATTACAGCCTCATGAATGATGGTATAAACAGCTTCACAGCCCCATCGCCCTCTGTAGGAACTGGCACCAATATCCACAAATACACCAAAGCACTATACCTGCATTTGTATAGATGCATGGAGTCAGGTATAGCCGACAGGACTACATCATCTTCTGCAAGGATAAGTAAACCTGTCTGATGAACATCTGCAATAAATACTCACTATAACAGGAGTGAAATATTGCTGTCCAAAACCAAGAAGGTGCAGGTGCCAAATTTGAAACAATGTCTCCTTAGCCTTAACAAGAAAATAAGAGCACTACTGAAATCCTGCAAAACAAACTCCAAGCCCACATTGGCAACATCCACTACAGGCAATCTTACCTCCTTCTTCACATATGTCTGCAACCTCAAAGGAAGCACTCAGACCTGCTCAGAAGTGGTAGTCAAGGACACCAGATATACAAGTGCTGCAGATATACCAAACTTGCTGCTTGACAGAGTCAGTGAAAGCTTAACCCCTTATCCCCCCTCATCAGTATATCAGGATATCACTAGTACCTGGTACCTTCCCCTTATATCTAGAGAACAGATCATCACTGCCATCTCAAAGTCATGGAATACATCCTCCATGGGACCCGATCACATTGCAGGATGCATCCTACATGACCTCAAGAATGAACCTGCAGCACCATTAGGCACTGTATTCAACCAAAGCCTGAATACCACCTTTGTCCCAGCCAAGTGGAAGACACCTACTGTCATCTATTTACATTAAGGTGGAGCGTCTAGCGATCTGACACATTATAGTCCCATCAGCCTAACCAACCTGATCTGCAAGGCCATGGAACAGATTATCATGAACCTCATTAACAAGGACATTGGTGACCTCCGCATACTTGATCACACACAGTTTCACTTAGTCAAGAGGGGATCATGCCTGTTGCATTTACTTGACTTCTTTGACACAGTCACCACGGCCATGGATGAGAGGGAGACAGTGCACACTGCCTACCTTGACCCGGCCACAGACTTTCCCAGTACTCCCCACTTAGCCATAATAGATATACACTCTCAGCTAGGCATAAATCTATATTTTACCAGATGGGTAGCACACTGGCGCAATGAGAGCACCCACCTACTCAATATAGGGGAAACCACCTCAAGTGGTAAACATGTAACTAGCAGTGTTACCCAATATTCTGTCTTGGGGCCACTGTTATGCATGATTTACTCCTTTGAGGTGCAGGGCACAACCAGTGGGCTATGGCCGACAATGTTTGCAGAAGTCTGGATGCTGGGTGCTACCACCAAATTCTTTAGTGATGTAAACATCCACCAAGAGGATCTCATGCAGACACATGAGTGGTGCTAGACACATGGCCTCAGGCTGCATACCATAAAATATAATGGTATCCCCTTTGGGAAGAGTGTCATCTCCACAAATTATCACATTACTGACAATGTCCTAAGCATGCAATCAGTCATGAGGGATTTGGGCACACAGGTTGATGGCACCATGACATTTGACCAACATGTTGTTTCCTTTGTAAGGAAAGCCTTCTATATGGCCCACCTCATACATAAGGGTATCTCATCCAGGGACATCCCTGTATTTCTCCCTAATAAGGCCCATTATTGAGTATAATGCCCCTTTCATCATGTACCTCACAAAGCACATACAGTAGCTGGGGAGACCACAGAGGCTCATCAGCAGGGAATACCAGACCCTCAAACATCTACTATACAAAGATAGGCTAAAAGCCCTATCCCTCTACTGGATTTCATACTGACTTCTCAGATGTGACCTCTGTCTAGCATACAAGTCGATCATGGACTCCACCTTGATGGGACTGCTGCACATCCACAAGTCAAGCTCCACTCGAGTAGCCTGCACACATGCCATCAACCTGGTCTGTGACATCAACAGGTCTTGTTGGCAGGTGAGATGTATGTCCCACACACTCACCCAGCTGTGGAATGGACACCCTGTTCACATCAGGCAGAGTACCTCTTTACCCCTTTTTAAGTGAAACCTGGAAAACTGGATGGAAAACAGGACATACACCCTTGGGAAACCAACTGCATCCCTGCTGGACTGGGGCATCTGGTGCTGACTTGCATGAACATGGCCTAAACTCTGGGCTAGGCTTATGAGGGCCTCAGGATCAATAGCCTAGTAACATCCTATGATCCTAGGTATACCGGTTATGGCCCTGTGTGCTGTGATGAACTGTGTTATGTCTCCACACTCATCACTGTCATCTATTGTGGTGTGTCCCCTATGGGTGAAGTCCCAGTACCATGTCATACAGCCACCATCCGACAAATAGGTGAGTGTTGCTACAAGTGTATGGGGACAGTCCAGCAACATGTGTGTGACCCAATGACAGACAGCACTGCAAACATGCTGCAGGGTATCCTCCCTGTAGGTGTCTGACATCCGCAGTACACAGATGTTTGGAGAATGTGTGCATGTGCCTGATATATGTGGACCATCTGCCAGACAAATGTGGATGTCTGGCAAACAGTTGGACAATACGTAATGGTTGTTCCCAGACTGTGGGAAATCTGGCTGTCACATGCCAGATCTCTCAGAAAACAGTTATGGTACATTAATATCTGGTATTGTATTCATTACCTTACTTTGTATGGTTGATATGTACACCTTGTCGCTGATGCTGGGCTTGTGTCCCCCCACTACTGGCTATAACCTGCTGTAGGGGGGTCAACAGATATGCTAGGCATAGCTCTCAAGCGATGAGATATAGGTGTGGAGTATTCAGTGACCTAGCCAGAGCACATCAGGAACAGTCAGGGACACCTGGACAATGTCTGAAATATGCCTGTGTGACAGTCACAGACTGAGAGGAGCTGACTGACAGAACATCATGTGATATGCCAGCTGTATTCACCAGTACTTACTGTCACTATTGTCTAAAACACAATCCAGTAGCATTCGTACTTGAGCAGATCATTGTTGGAGGGACTCAGAGGGCCAGAGCTGTGATCTATGTTACAGCAGATAGTGCCGAAATAGAAGCCTGTAGGTGCTGGACAGCTGACTAACAGCAACATGTCATTCCAAGATATGTACTACAGACCTGCTGTTGTGATCCCTATTTCTCATAACTGCATCCACCCATCTGCATCCCATTACTTGGGGACTTCTATTACATACCTGGTATAGTGCTGTTCTCCTTGCAGGGAATTTTGGTACTTCATGTGTTTTGGATATATCTGTTGATAGATCCAGTATAAGGTCTATTATAAGCAGAAATTGGAATATTTTACAAGGAAATTTTGATTTATTACAGGTTGTTGGTGATAAGCCTAATTTTACATGTAAGAGAACTTTACAATTTGATTCTCTTACTAGTACTATTTCTGATACAGGGAGACATTGTAAGGGAATGTGGTTTCTGTACCTCTTGTTGATTTATTTTAGATGGACCATATGTTGAATTACCCCATTTAAACAAGACCATTCCTAATGATGGAATATGTAATTGTAACACCTGTGGTATAGTTTACCTTGCTACGTTTTCCTTTTGTAGTGAATTGTATGTAGGAATGACTACTAGGTCATTAAGTAAAAGAATTAAGGAACACTATTATTGTATTAGGACTAAGAATATTATTTAGGCATTCCCTAAAATGTAGGGGGCTACAAAAAATTTTGTTCACTATTTTGGAAGATATTATTATGAATATTAGGGGTGCGGCCTTCAAGGATTTTCTTGAGCAGAGAGAAATTATGTGGCAGTTAAGACTAGGTGCTGACAAACAACCTGGTATAAATGATTCAGTTAATATTAAATGTTTTTTTTTTTAAAAATAGGAGACTGAAGTTTTTAAAATGATTTGTTTCTGTTTTTTTTTTTAAAATATGCTTTGGTGTATGTATCTTTAAATAATGTGTGTTTTAACTGAACTTAATTGGTGGTTGATATATAAGTAGCTGCTGATGTGTGTTTTATTTTATTCTGTTGAAGTCTCCTGAAGACAAACGTGATATTAAACTTTGGTTTTCGCTAATTCCTGGTAGTTTCCTTCTTTGTTCGGACTGTGTGGTGGCATACTACTTATATATATATATATATATATATATACACACACACACACACACACACACACACACACACACACACACACACACACACACACACACACACACGCACAGACACACATACACACAATTACACACACACATACACACACACACATCACATATATATCTATCTATATATATATATATATATATATATATATATATATATATATATATATATATATATATATATATATATATATATATATATATATATATTACTCGCTACATGTTTTGCTCAACTGTTAAAACAACAAAATGGGAATTACAGTTGAGTCAACTGCTTATGTACTTAGTTACAGATAAGGTAGAAATGAAACAAAAAGTGTTACGCAAGTTACTTCTTTACTGAGTTACTGACTTAATTTATAGGTTCATATGTAATTATTTGCCTATCAGTTTATGGACTTTTATGAGCCTAGTTAATACCCACAGATCAGAAATAAACTTTGTACCTAGCATCTGCGATGTAAAGCTCTTATCCATTAAGCTAACCTCATCCCCAATATACCACATTATCCCACTGGTAAACTATGGTTTACAGGACAACTGCAGCAGAAACTGCCAAAAAAAAGATTTTTTGCACTTTATCATGAAGTTCTAATCAACTCAAACCATCTTTTAGTGGCACAGTATGCATTCAGACATTGGAACACAGTGATGAGTCCTTCATCTGCAGCCTGAAATCTTGAGTTACTGCAAAATTTAAGGTTGGTCCAATAAAAGGTATTACACCACATTTGCATTTCAGTGACCTTTGTGTTTTCTGTTAGTGTACCAAGATGGAATTTTTTAATTTTTAAGTATTTACTACTAATATTAATGTTGTTCTAACTCTGACTGTCTCTATGGGAACAGTCATTCTATTGTGATTTTGCCTTCCTGGAAAACTACTTTTTGCTTGTCATGTACTACGAAGGCAAAACTGATAAGATTAATTAAATTCAGTCTTTACTGACAGATCAGAATTTCATTCATTTAGAATAAAAGTAGTGAAAAATACTGTAAATTTTGAGATTCCTCAGTAAAAATGCAAGTGACTGGTTTACAGAGACACTTATGTATTTGTTTCCTATACGTTACACAAGCTGTGAAAACTGCGCACGTGTGTGTGTATGTGTGTGTGTGTGTGTGTGTGTGTGTGTGTGTGTGTGTGTGTGTGTGTGTGTGTGTGTGTGTGTGTGTGTGTGTGTGTGTGTGTGTGTGTGTGTGTGTGTGTGTGTGTGGGTATGGGCATGGGTATGGGTGTGATGTATGGAAGAACAATTGCTGTAGGTTATCCACCCAGCAGTGTGATCATTGGCATTAAATGATGGTCATTGATGGTGTGAAACCCCAAACCCATGTACAAAAATGGAAAAAGGGGGCTATGGATGATGGGTGAACTTCAGGATTATTAAGAACAGCTCAGCCTTTTAGCATCTTATGATAATTATAACATTTAGGCTGCAGATATTACATTAAGCCTAAGCCTTCTCTTCTCCACACTGTTGCTCTAGCTCTTGGTAACTCCAAAGGATTAAAGAGTATACTTCTAAACATTAACAGTTTTAATGAGAGATTCTTCTAGAGACCTGGGATGCTGCAGGTAAAGCCAGATGCCCTTGCAATCACTAAGCAGGCAAGCAATAATGTGTGACATGCTGGGCGTTATTGGGGAAATAATGGGCCACAGATGGGTTGGTCTGGCCCGACACTGCAGTTGGAGGACCTCTCCACCCCTGTAAGTTCTATTATTCTCCAGTAATGCCTATCCTGGAGGGTATTACTGTACTTAGAAAATTGGTTGTCTGTTAAAGTAGGTTGTATTTGTTTTACTATTTGTATTTTATTTTTTTACATATTTTGTGTAAAATAGTTCCTCCTATAATTGCTGATGTTCCTCAAAGTCAGACCTGTTTGTAAACCTATACCTCATTAAATAAACAAACCAAGCCTACACAAAGATTCCCTCCAATTAACTATATTATACAAACACCATGTATTATGAAAAATAAAGTGCTCCTCTTTCTAACCTTCTGCTATCATTTGTAAAGACCAGTTCTATGATGATTTTTTTAATGCTTGCAAGTTGAAAGGTATGTACTGCCATGAAGCCATGGACTTGTTACAGGGCTCTCCCTCTACATTAATACCCTGTTGAAATACCTCTGTTCTCCAGTATGGAATTACTGTTACAATCCACCCATTTTCTAAAACATGGTTAAAGGATGATGTCTTCTTATTCATTAATATTTCTCAGAACTGCTGTATTGTTTGTTGACAAAAGACATGTGCAAAGATAAGGCAAGGCTTCTATTCTTTTGGATAAGAATAATGTATAGGACAATCAAACCAAAAAGGATATCTAGTTGGAAAATGAAGATCCTGACTAGCTAGTAGTTCAGGCTTTAATAGGAAATCACAGTAAATTACTCATGCAGATTAGTTATTGGTAAAACAATGCTAACAATACTTACAAACTTGTGGGGCATTGCCATTCCAAGCATCTTGGATCCAAGTGGCTAAGAGATCCCCCTTTCTATGATTTGGGTCATCAAAATGGTGATGCATCTGCTCACCTGTGCAAGGGATACCACTTGCACTGGTAAGGTTGTGTGCCACCCGGTTGTAATTAAATCCCTGAAACTGGCCCTGCAGCAGACGGACATTATGGTCTTTAACAAGGAGTCTTACCATGACCCTGGACTCAAGAATGCCCCACCTCTGGGCCCAAAAGCACATACCCTCTCAAACTCCTGCCATAGCCCCTGCCAAGATCAAACTCCAACAGATTCTTGCTGTAGTCCCACTTAAAAAAGGATGTTTCCTGCCCTTTGCTGCCATTGAGCAATATTTAAAAATGTGGCGCTTTGCCTTAGCTGAGCTGACCAATGCTTAAATGCGCATTGCTTAGTGGTGCTTCACACCACTTAGTAATGTACAAACTGGCTAAGCACTGCTAAAACATTCCTTGTTTAAGCAATGCTTGGCTAGGCTTAACTGTGCTTAGTGGAGCTTAGCTGGGTGCAGCACTGCAGGATTTCATTATGCATTTCATATTGTGTAATTGCAAAATAAATACTTCATAAAATGTCTGTGCATACATACAATATTCCATCAGGGGTTTAAAATACATCTCTTACATGTATTTACAACATACATGCTTAATAACCTGTCTGTGTATTCATACAAAATTCAGTCAGGGCTTACTATTTCATGTCATAAATGTGTATTTGCACAATAATATTAATAACCTGTCTGCGTAATCACACAATTATTTCATGGGGATTTAAAGTAACTCCAAGAATGTGTATTTACAAAATAACTGGTATGTGCATTCAAACCCTGCACCTACGACTGCCACTCTAACCATTTGGCTACACAGCCTTGTTAATTGCTGTTGTACGTTTACATATATATCTCTCCACTGTGTTTAAGCACTGCTGAATGCCTTGGCACACCAAGCAAACCCATTCAGCTATGCTTAAACCTGACCTTTCCTTTTATAATTTAATCCATCCAGTTTCTATTTTTAGATGTCCAGCACATGTCCATTGCTAAGCGCCATGCCACACCGTGCAAACACAAAAATAAATAAATAAATAAAAATGATTTAAATTTTATTTTCAGTGCCATACACTGACTATTCCACACTTTGATAGTGCTGGGGGGTTACACATCTCTGGACACTGTAACACACCCCCCACACTGATTCTGTAACCATGTTACATGGCTCTCCCTCAGTAGCATGCCTTCATTAATATGCAAGGTGTGCTGCTGAGGGACAGCCGCAGACACGATCATGGTACCTTTCATTTATGACTTATACTATTCCTACATGGATTTTATTAATTCCCCAGGAATGGCATGGACATTCTATGATATCAGAAATAATTTTAATTTTCTTTCATACTCTCAACAGAGAATAAATATTTCAACATATTTCATACATATGCACACTAGCCCGTGATGACAGATTTTAAAATGATCAAATGACAACATGATAGATTGCTTTCATTCAAACCATGCCCCATCCTCCATTTGCCGGCTGAAATATTCAATGATTTGCCATAAAGCCAAAGATTTTATGAGACAAAGACCAAACCATGAGGTAAAATCAGTGACAATTTGGAAAACCATAGACAGATACAAACATTAGCCAAAAAGCAATGTAGTCAGACTTTAAGATGAGCAAATGACAAGTTGCTATCAACTAGATTTTAATATATTCAAATACCAAGAGGGTATGTTGCTTTCATCCATAGCCAGTCCCAATTCCCAACCCCCATTTAGGTGGTACAATCCTCAATGATTGTTGGGAAATATAAAAATGTTATGAGACACAGAACAAATCATGCAGACAAGCTGAGGCAGTCTACAAAATAAAGGACAGTTTCAATGTTTTTTTTCACATAGATGGTAGCCATAAAGTAATGTATACGTTAAATTAAGCAAACAGCAAGCTGCTTTCATCTACTTGGACTGCTATTGTCAATGTTAAACCTGGTTGACCATGAAGAAAAAAAAAAAACTTACATCATGTTATTGAGCCTTGTATAGCAATGCACAGCTCTTTACTATATTATTTAATATTCCAGGCATTCTGCTCAATGATTTATGGTGAGAGAATGAGCAGTTTCTGGAAGCAACTTATTTATTTAGTTTAAGTAAAATGTTTCTTATGTTAGCCAGAAAAAATAAGCAAGCAAACAAGCAAACAAATGAATACATAAAGTAGTGTCATTGTCCCATGCTGTACATTCTCATGTGGTAGGTACTATGAGTATACAGTGTTTATCATTTAGGGCTTTTTTTTTTTCATGAAAAACAAGCACATTTCATTTGTGATTGTTATGTTCAGCATATAAATTAACTAAAATGAGATAGCAGTGCTGAACTAATTAATTAAATCATTTTGAGTAGTGAATATATATATATATATATATATATATATATATATATATATATATATATGTATATATATATATATATATATATATATATATATATATATGTATATATGTATATATATATATATATATATATATATATATATATATATATATATATATATACTACAGGCCCCTCAAGATATATTCCAATTCACAAACCCTGATTCTCTGTACTAGGGCCCAAAATCTAGAAAACCATACCAGCCTCACTTAAAAACTTGCTCTTACCCAAAAGTCCATTTTTAAGTGAAAATGTACCCGCTGAAAATGGCAAAATTACAAGGATATATCTCAAATCACAGAATTTAATCAAGCCATAATCTCCCACTCGTGGGCACCTTCTCTGTTCCTTTTACTTTTACCCCTCCACATTTAAAGCTGCTATCATACTAATGTGCTGCTAAAGAACATCAAACTCTAGGTTAATAATGTAAGCAGTCTCAGCCATCTACATAACTCAATGTTAAAAGATATATTAATCTGTCTATAACTGTATGCAACAATGCAAGACATATTTTATAAATCTGATCATTTGTCTTTCTGTCCCTGCAGAAAATACATATATGTATATTTAACTCAGTTACTGTATATGATTCTTGCATCCTCTCAACAATTGTGTAAATATATATACTTTACCTCTTCCAGTATTATCTCTGTATTTATCATTGATGTTTTGTGATCAATGGTCTACTCTACCAAATGTATTCATATATATCTATCTATATCAATATATATATCTATATCTGTAACTATATATGTGTGTGTGTGTTTGTGTGTGTGTGTATACAGATAAATAAGCTCCCTATTGAAATGTTGGCAGCTGAAATGTCAAGTGCTGACAATCCAAAAAGAAAAGACCTTAAACCCAGCAAAAATGAAAATCTTGAAGATTGCTCTTCTGGCTTAACCCCCCCCCCCCCCAAAGTTATATATACCAACTCTGAGATCTCCGGATCTTGGAGAATATGAAATATTCCAGAAAATGACCATCTCAGACTTGGTATATGTAAATCCATTTTTTCAGCTATTCAGTCTCTTTGTTTTGGTACTCAATTTAGTAGATTCAGACATTTCAAACGATTACCAGATAGATATTCAGTTTTCTGCTAATCTGTACTAGCATCACAATAATAGCTATCTTATTCTTGACACTGGAAGATCGTTGTGATAGTGCATTATCATTGACATTTTCTGGAGAATTTGCTTAAAAGATGCTTGACAGGGTTTATCAGGACTTCTTCAGGCCCTGAGTCACTGCTTGAAGTATGGAAATCATGAATGATTAATGTGGAGTTTCGAGACCCATGGAAAATAATGGTAACATTACCTGGTCCTTTATATCTTTTGACACATGTTTAGATGACTGACAGGCAGAATAACCTCAGTGTTTTTATGAAGGTTCAAATAGATTCCACTGACTGTTGAAATAAAATCATTCAAAGAAAGGCACCAAGGTAGAAATTATAAATCCATTTTATTCTTAAGTGCTTTCATCCACAAGGGGCTTCAGCATAATACCGGACAACAATAAACACTTACTTTTAAACCAATGAGCAGCTACCATCAATTAACATTAAATAGTTAAATATTTAAACAAACATTTGACTATGACAATAACACCAATACTTTAAATAAACCATGCAACTTAAGATATTAACTTATTAACATTTATAATTTCTATTTCATAAAAGAACATTCGATGTTGATTGTCTCATTTAAGCCTGGAAACTTGTCAGTTTGTAACTTAATCTGCCACATTGTTTCTTTCATTTCCAAAACATTCTTATAACAACCCCTTCTATAGTCCAGGGTTACATTTTTTAAAACTGAAAAATAAAACTTCTTAAATCCATTGCAAACTGTTGCGTGCTTATACAATGCATTATTTACATCCTTGTGTTTTATTGAATGTAAGTGTTCTATAATCCTTTTGCATCACAGCAAGAGGTTCTCTTGTTCGATCCTCGACTGGGGTGCCTTCTGTGCAGAGTCTGCACGTCCTCCCTGTGGTCACGTGGGTTTCCACCAGGTAATCTGTTTTCCTTTCACATCCCAAAGACATGCTGTAGGTGGATTGGATACTCTAAATTGGTCCTAGGCGTGAGTGCATGTGTGTGCCTTCTGTGGAAGGTCGGGCACTGGGCTGGCAACTCAACACTGTAAAAACTCCACTGCCAGTCATGAGTGGACAGGTGATCCTCTGTGGCGACCCCTCAGTGGGAAAAGGCTGAAAGAAGAAGAAGTTCTATAATCCTTTTAAATAATCTATGTGCAGTCAGTCTCACACAAAACACATCACATTGTGAGCATAGAGAAATATATATCAACCCAGCAGTATACAATTTGCATGCTCAAAAATCTTAAAGTACTAGTCTAAAGGCAGTAAAAAAATTAGGTCCCTCTAATATAAAATTTCAAACATTACAAAAACCACATTTGTACATCCCCTTTGGTTTATTTGTGGAGTCATAATTTCTTCATTGGTACCTTTCTTTTGTTGATTTTGTATTGGTTGTTGTGTTTTTCTCCTTACCCATTCCACATTTTTTTGTTTTGATATTTTGATTTTGCTGGAAGACTGGGTATGGCATTGTACGATGAAAGTAGTGGGAATGCCACTTTAATGGTTCATTCTGTTCTGGATGACATGTATTTATTGTTTGCAGATTTACAAATGAGTTTGGAAGGACTTAAGTCATTATTTTCTTTGTTTACAAATCAACAGTATGTTCCCACTACCTCTCATGGTATGTTTAAGACAGCTGATTCAGAAGATAGAAGTAGCACTAAAACAGCTACATTTGTAGTATAATCTATGGACACAGTTGCAGACATCAGTACTGGTTTGTTATGTTTCTTTGCCAATACGTCCAATCTGTTTAACAATTGTTTTTCTGTTCATACTGCAGGTAATACTAACTGCAATTTCACTGATGTGAAAGATTAATTAAGGACTTTTGAAAAGAAACTAGAAAAATGCCTGAGTCTCATCTATGAAAATCTCTACTTTCATGAGTTCTGAAACATCTTAGAGTTTATAAATTTCCTAATGGACTGGATTCTAAAGATTCTTTTCATATTAAACTAGTAGATTTTTTCAACAATGTTGGTTTAGAGCTGTTACAAATGTTAATTGACAGGAACAAACAATTAACCAGTTGTTTAAAGGCACAATCAATGGATTGGACAAGCAGATTCTGCATTTTTTATTAGGCAGACAGGTCCAGTGTGATTATGGTTGTGTTTTCATCAAAGTTCATAGGTCTGCTCTCACTATCATTAAGAAGAAAAAGAAAAAAAAAAACTAATAAGAGATGTTCAAGCTTACAAAGAATGTTCTGTTTATCCACTTCCAGTTCCATCAGTACGGGTAAATTATTTATATACCAATATAGCAGTACAAGTGGAGCACAGTGGTACTTCAGATTTTTTTTCAGCGATGATAACAGCAGATACATTTTTTTTTCACCCATGATGGTGGAAATAGCAGCAAAAATAATATGTCTTTTTACACAGGTCAGTTGAGAAAATAGGAAATACTGGCAAATCAGGAACCCCAGCCTTTTCAGTCTCTGGGGTTTTATCAACATCAAAAGGGAACAGTTTACTGCAGGGGAAAGGGACCCCATCAAGGGAGAGACATGAAATGCAGCAAGTAAACATGATTGTGACTGTGAATAGATTTATGTCAGCAGTTGGAAATGTATACAATTTCATTGATAAGACTTTTACTAATAAACATCTAAGTTTATTTAATAAAGTTCTTTTTTTTATTTATACCTATCCAGTAAGCCGGTTTGGCTCATACCTTATGCAATGGTCCCTAGTCCGGGCCAGTAATCAAGGAGCTTCAATCCTCACAACTGACACCAGTGATAGATGGCCACTAGTAATAAAAATGGATACACACAGAATTTTCTGATGCAGCTGTCTGTACCAAGCACAATTGCCCTTTAGAGCACACAAGGTGCACACTCCAGACCTGGGGATGGACTCTCTGTCTTTCTCCAGGCCCCAAACAAGACTCCAATCTGATCAATTTGGAGCTCATTGTCCCTGTTCCAAGTAGCTGATACACACACTTGCATATTTGATTCCCCCCACATCCACACACACACACCTGGGAAAAGCTGGCACAGATTTACCAGCTGTACCCCCTCTGCCCAGACAATTAGTTATTACGCTGCCACCAGTCAGCTACTCAATGGTTCTTACATGGGTACCCAATTATACTGAGTAAAATTAATACTAATGAAAATGGTAGAGATTGACCAATGCAGTAAGGCTTTTAGGAGTGGCCTCAGTGTCACTAAAATAAACATAAGTACTGTTAAGATGTTAAAAGTATTCTCTAAAAGACCAGCCACAATGAAAAATATAGAAATATTTAATAATAAATAATAAAATAGAAAACATCAGAATACTGACTATTTACAATAAACACCAGTGTTTCAATCACAGGAGATATAAAAAAATAACACCGTTGAATATATTCACACAGATGCAGAAAAACAATACTTAACTATCTCACCATATTTTCCTGACTGACTAAAGAATTACTGTTCCCTGGTTAAGTTACTTACTACAGCAAGGCAAGATGATGGGTGTTGAGTTGCTTGTTGCCTACTACAGCAAGGCAAGATGAGGTGTGTGGTTGTATGAGATATCTGTGAGAGATCTTTCTTGTCAGTTCTGGAAGACAAAGTCCTGCTGCGAGAGTTCCATCATATCTCTCACTAATATCTGAAGAATCATTTCAGTGCTGGTTATAGAATGACAACATTTATGACCCTGGTAAAATACATACCCAGAGATTTGTTAAGATTTGTTGCAGCATCAGTAAGCTATAAAACAATTTCAAAAGCTTCCATCCTTCCAGGGTAGTAATTAGTTCACCCCTAAGGATAATACAGTAAGATACCTAGTCCTGTTTTTCTCAGACATTTTTTGTATTTGGCTGCAATAAGACCTGTAAAATAAAATCGTTATGGCCTAAACCAACCTATTGACTTTTTAACCTATTTTTTTTTCAAAATTAGCTGGATTGAGATTAACCTCTTCCCTTCAAGAATTCTCTGTTAAAACATATACATTTAATCAGTTATAATAATACTGTTTGACATACATATATTTCTCTTTTCTGTCCAGCAGGACCCACTGTTTTATGCATTTTTAACAAAAGCAAATTTACAAATACATTTTAATGCAAGCATCTGTACAAATCAGTGTGATAGTCAAATGACATAAAATTATTTACAAAACTCCAGCTAGCTATGCTGGCATATGTTACACATGCACTGCCCTACTCTCTCTGACACACATGCTACTACCTCATATCATCACACCTTATTAGATTTAAAAAATGTTTTGTTACAACTTGAACTTGCAGTATGTTTTTCAGGACATATAATTATTGGAATGCAAGAATATGAAATTTAAAAAGACTGTTGTGTATAATCATCCTTTACAGTCTAGTATTCAAATATTTCATGATTCCTGTAAAAAGGCTATAGCTAATTTATGTAATAAGAAGTGTAAGAATAGGTATTACAACCTTTCTATAAGACAGAGAAATGTATTAATGGAGTTTAACAGAAGGCAAGATTTAAGATTTATGAAGGCTGATAAGGGTAGTGGGTTGGTCATTATGTACAAGATAGATTACATCTTAAAGAAAGAAAAATGTTAGAGAATAATTCTGAATATAAATTGGTTTATTTAATAGAAATACATAAAATAGGATTATATCAAAGATGCATTATTAGATCTGTTTGCCAATGATTATATTACTGCTGACATCTACCGGTTTATGGTGGTACAGTTTTCTAGGATTGCAGTATTTTTGGGCATTCCTAAACTACATTCTCAGCAATTTCCTATACTCTTCAGGCCAATAATTTCAGCCTTTGGTAGTGTGACTGAAGTAATATCTATTTTTTTTCGATTCTGTTTTAAACCCTTTGGTACAAAAATTATCTAGTGATGTTAATGATTCTTGGGGCTTCTTAGATTCTTTAGGAATGTTCCAATTTAGTGGTAGTCAGCCTATTCTATTTACTTCCTATGTGAAATTTTTGTACACTAGTAGCCCCATTGGGAATGGTCTAGAGTTTTTAAGATAATTTTTGTCTAATAAGGCTAATTTTCCTAACAGTATGATTACCGCCTTATGCTTATTAATAGAAGTTTAGTTGGAAAATATTTTTTTTGAAGTTTAATGGTAAATATTATCAGCAGTTGAGAGGTGTGGCAATGTGTGGTACTGTAGCACATTCATTTGCCAATTTAGTCATGCGTTGGTGGGAATTTCATTTTTTAACAAACCTGACTTTTTTATGGGCGACATATTTTTTTATAAAAAGTTCATACATAATTCTTTTTTTATTACCGATGGCTCATCTACTGATACTGACAAGCCTGTTATTAATTTAAATGGTAGCACTAATTTTTAACATTTATTTTATGCCATTTTGGTTACAGTGTACCTTTTTTAGATATTTTTCCACATGTGATGATGGTAAATTTGCTAGTAGGATTCATCTTAAAGTGTGTTTTACAAATAATTATCTGCCCTATTCTAGTGCACATCCTGGCTGTATTAAGAACAATATACATTGGGGGCAAATGATTAGGTTATTAGATTATCTAGACTTTCAACAAATGATGGAATATTTTGTGAAAGTCTAAATGAAGTAATTGAAATGTTTTAATTTGGGGTATAAAAGACATAAATTAGCAGCTACTCCAGTAGAAATTAAATGTAAGAGGAGTGATTTGTTTCCCTCTATATTGCTGGCAGGCATTCTGTATAAAATTAATTGTAATAACAGTTATGATTATGAAAAATAATTTGCTTTACAAATGCCTGTAAATAGTACAAGTTTAGGAATGCAATATGGGAAAATTGGCAGATTTTTGAAAGGTAGCATTGCTGTGCACAAGGTAATTAATTCAGGTCTGACATTTGTATACAAAAAGTAAGGACTATAAAACAACATTTAGAAAATGAGAATACAAAAGTGGCAAGTTTAGACACAAATAAACTAAAGGTATGTACAAATGTGTTTTTGTATTGTTTGAAATTTTACATTAGAGGGACCTAATATTTTTTACCAGCTTTAGATAGGTCCTTTCAGGTTTTTTGAGCATGCAAATTGTAATACTGCTGGGGTGCTATATATTGCTCTCTGCTCACAATGTGGTGGGTTTTTTTAATGTGGGAATGACTATACATAGATTATTTAAATGGATTAAATACACTTAAATTCAGTATAAATCAAGGATATAAATAATGCATTGTATAAATGCACAACAATTTGTAATGGGTTTAAGAAGTTTTATTTTTCAGATTTAAAATATGTACCTCTAGTCTATAGAGGGGGTTATTAAACAATTTTTTTTTGAAAATGAAAGAAACATAGCTGCAGATTAAGTTACAAGTTGACAGGTTTCCAAGCTTGCATGAGACAATCAACATCAATTTTCTTTTATAAGAAATAGGAATTATAAAAGTTAATAGGATACTATTTTAAGCAGCAATGTTTATTTAAAATATTAGTGTTATTGCAGTATTGTTGTTGAATGTTTGTTCAAATATTTAAACACTATTTAATGTTAATTGATGGTAGCTGCTCATTGGTTTAGAGCTGTTTAAAAGTAAGTTTTTAATTGTTAATGCTGTCTAGTATTCTGATAAAATCCCTTGTAGATGAAAGCTCTTAAAAATAAAGTGGATTCCTAATTTCATCATTGATGCCTTTCTTTGGGGGATTTTGTAGTAGCTTTAATGTTTTCCACCTTACCCATTCTACAGTTTCTTTTTGTATTAAATGCGTAAATATCTTATTTGTAGGGACAAATGCAGTCTTCAATGAGATAAAAATTACTGCACACACTACAAAAGATAATGTGCAAATTTAGGTATATAGGTACATGCTCAGTAATAATGTTGTAAAGCAGAAAAGAGGTATATTTCTAATTTGCAGGCCAGAGCTGAGGAACTGAAAAATATGTGCTCTTTTGAATGATTTTAAAGCTATCTCTGCATTCAGCATTAGCTTTATGTATTATATATTGTCATGCACTGGATTGTTAGTGTACAGATGCAATAGGTATAAAGATTTATTCTAATTTGTTAGCATGAGTGCTATAGAAGATAAAGTTTCTTTGAGGATAAAGATTAATTTTATTTTCTGGGGATGTATAGCAGTGCAAGTTGATTATCATAGGTGGGAAGTACAGTGAATTTTGAAAAACAAAGTCAGGTGTTAGGTAATTTTGATCATGCATTTAGATGTATATGTTATTGTATTTAGTACAAATCAGAGACAAGATATGGATGTTTGAACTATTGGTTGACCTGTGGTCTGTCTTGACATACTACATATATTTTGGTACTTCTATTTGGTAATTTAAATTAATAAGTAGGTTTTGTCTACAGATTACATATTAGATGAGACTGGGAAAATAGGCCTGATGTTTTTTTTTCCTGGTTAGTTTGGAAAATTGTAGTGTGATAATGGGGAGGCAGAAAAGTTTGTGTTGTGTGTGTGTGTATGTGTGTGTGTGTGTGTGTCTGTGTGTGTGTGTGTGTATGTGTGTGTGTATCTCTTTCTTTCTATATGGAAAACATTCATGTAATCGAAAGCTAATAATATAAAATGTTTTTACAACACAGCAGAGGTGATCAAACATTTGTGGGAGATCAGGTACAGTGGAAATTGGGGAGTTTGTATTTTCCCAAAAATAGATCAGTCTCAGAGTTTGTATATATCAACATGAGTTTTGCGGATTTTTTTTTTTTAATTTTTTGAAGTTGTGTTTTTCAATATTTTTTCTGTCAATGGTTTTGTTCTTTGATATTTTAAAGTCTATTCATATATGTGCATGTGTGTGTGTGTGTGTGTGTGTGTGTGTGTGTGTGTGTGTGTGTGTGTGTGTGTGTGTGTGTGTGTGTGTGTGTGTGTGTGTGTGTGTGTTTGTGTGTATTGAGATATATATATATATATATATATACATACATATATATATGTATTAGTTGAATTTGTCTATTTAGTTGTGCCAGACTGAGTAAGTCACTCGACTGCTCTCATTTCAGTTCTAGATTGATTAGGTTAGTTACATGTTCGTTTGCTTTATTTTAGTTTGGGCATGTATGTTTACTTTTTGCCAGGTATTACATGTTAATCGTTATGTGATATCACTGTAAGGACATATAAAGGTTAATGATTACAGAGTGACTAGGGATGGAGGAAATTATAGGACCCACACAGCACTTAAATGCAGACACAATTGCTTTATAGGCATGCAAAGGAAACTGTCTCGGATTCAGCCTGTTATGTAAGCAGAACGTCACTTTTCCTACTAAACAGAATGCAAAATTCCATTAAGTTCCTGTGGCATTACATCACTATAGATAGGAGCCTTTGCAGCTAAGCTGCAGAGCCCCATTAATGTTTCTAATAATAGAATGCACTATCTTAAATTTATGGAAACTGTTGGTAACTGTGACTCTTCAGCTTTGCCCATTACTCCAGTCAGTTGCATGTGCAGAAATCTAGCTAAGAAGTAATGAATGCTGACTGGAATGGATGCTCCATTTACGGGTAGAATGCATTTAAGTACTTTACACATTTGTTATATTTGATTTTGTCATAAAACATCAGTGAAAAGAAACTAGCAATAAATAGATATTTTCATTTGGTTACATCATTACTGTTTCTCTTTGTTTTGGCTGGCCTATTTTATTCTCATTCCTCCATGAAATATGCTAAGTGCAGAGGAGATAATGCCCCTGTGCTCAGTTACCCCGGTGGCATAGAGCAACTTAAAACAATATAATACAGTATTTAGAGTACATCTCAGATGTGCCTACACTGGTAAGAAGAATTATGCTACATGTACTTTGTGGTACTTTCTGGAGAGAGGTACATTTAATCAACCCTTTCAGGATGTGACACATTACCTCTAGAAGATGAACAATCACTACTGAAAAGGGGTGTTATTGCTGTTCTCAGGCCCCTAATTTTCTTCCAGACTATACCAGTTTTCTGGGAAGAAGAACATGTCTCACTGACTGAGGAGGACTGTCAAGCATCATGGAAACTTTGCTGTCTATAGCTATGCCAGCCAAGTCTACAAAGGAAAAATCCACAAAGTAAGATGATATAGTCCTTCCTCAGCTGTGTGACTGTCTGAAAGCTGCTTTCCTGGCTAGACAATGCCCTGACAGGTCATAGTGAAAGACCAATGGATCATCATCATGAATACAAATGACCATGTATTTAGAGTTGTTAGGTCCACTTCAGAAAAATGTCAACAAAAAAATATCTTCTAGCAAAGGAATATCAGGAACAAACTCAGAATCAACTTCTGAATGGGGTTGAAAAGGCTGTTAGAATGAGACCTCAGTCCTAGTCCGACATCTTCTCAATGCAAGAGTTATGTCTTCTAGCCTACATTGGACTTAAATCATTTCAATACTCACATCTGACACATGAAAATTTGAAGGATGACTTTCCACAGGGTTTATGCTACTGATTCCATACAACATCTAGATAGTACAAATGGGCATGATGCACACCTTTTGCCAAACCACTGACCAGCTTTCAGACACATTATTTCAGTTCACTTTGGAAGATTACCACTTTCAGTACAAAGTACTGCCTTCTAGTCTTCTTCAGCAGTAGTTAACCACACTGAGAGTCAATGTAGTGGAGGTCATAAATGAAAAAATGAATGCCATATGTTCCCTAACTGAACACCTTATTTGTGGTATCGCCATCAAAAATCTCCCTGATAACATCTCTAAATTGGACTAACTCCATGTGCAACACCAAAAATCAAGAGGCATCTTTGCTGATGGCATCGCAAATGATTGCCTGCATTGACACAGAGCTGTACACTGTCTATAGGCAATCACTCCTGCATGTACAAAGGGCATAGGATGTCAAGTTTCTGACACTGAAGCTCAGCACACAAAGAATAGAAATGTCTGCATTTTCAGAACTGTACAACATTTTTATGGTGACATCTTGACACTTGATATGTTTGTGTTTCAGTGGACAGTTCAGTATCAGTGGTGACAGAGTCTCTAGCTGGTCATGTATCTTCTCTTTGTGTCAGACACAGGCATCATGCATGAGAATGGTGAAAAGCACATACTAACCACAGCATGATTCTTTACCAGTAGCCAACTCTGTAAAAAAAAAAAACTTTTACTGGTAAGTAATGAACCCACCTCAGATCTCTTACAATTCATAAAATGTTGTTCCTTCCCTCCAGACGAGTGGTACCACATAAAGCAATTTGTTAGGCCATGGCTGAAACCTTTACAAAGTAAGGTAAAGATAAGTAGTGACAAAGAAGGAGAAAAAGTCAGAGAAAGTAGATTAATGAGTTTCTGGCAACATCGAAGTTTGTCTGTACTGCAAAATGATGATAAATATTTGAGTAATGAATGGCAGAAAATAAACATTCACACAGCTACCCATGAAAGTCTTTAAAACAATAATGGCTAAAGTAAAATTGTGTGCATATTTTGTGTGTGTGTGTGTGTGTGTGTGTGTGTGTGTGTGTGTGTGTGTATGTGTGTGTGTGTGTGTGTGTGTGTGTGTGTGTGTGTGTGTGTGTGTGTGTGTGTGTGTTTCTGTGTGCGTATGCATGTGTGATTGTAGGCATTATTCTACTCAATAAATTTGAAAGTACATAAGCTAAGACAGCTTTCCATTCAAGGGCTAAACTGTTATCTCTCTGTTATTTTTTCAATATTTAAGCGTTCAAATAGACTTTTGTCATTACCTCAGTGTATATAATTCAAAATCCAATGACACAGAACACAAGGCATGTCTAGACATTAGGGTGTAACTCCTCTCAAATGATCCATCAGTGATATAGAATAGAAATTGTATTTTTATTATGTTTAGCTATGACAATACATAGAAATATATACCTTGCAGGTATGTAAGTCTATCCTTTCTTTGCTGAACTAATTATTTAAAAAAAATCCCAGTTTCTTTTTTTATTCTGAACTACTGTCTGAGTCCTAAATATATTTGCTATCCATGCTGTCTGATCCACATCATCTTTTTGTCTTTCTTGAAAATAGCTGCCCTGAATTTAAGTGGCAAGCATTAGATTTCAGACAGTCATTCAGTTTTGGCCAATACCGTTAAACCATTATTATTCTGACACCTTATATATTTGGCACTGAAATGCATGAACATCTGGACCACACAGTAAAGTGGTAAAATACACAGCTTGGTGAACAATAGTGTTACATTGTTCTTCTAATCCATAGCAGAGCTTCCTGCTTAATAGCTACTTATAATTTTATTCTGACCCCAACTATTCTTGATATTTTAATGATTTGCCTCCATTATTTTCACTGGACTTCATGTAATACCTGAATCTCCAGGTATGATTATTCAAAGTGAAAGGGACGATTATGGATCAACAGATGTAGAAATCATTATTAAAATAAGTTAAAATGCAGCACATATTGATGTTCATCATATTGATCACTGCTGCAGTCATCTTAGTTACGTGTGTGTGTGAGGAAGCTTGTGACAATTGCCTTGTCCATTTCCAAAAGAAGGGAGAATCACTGTTGCCTGGGCCAGTGGAAAGGGTGGAAAAGTATAGAGAAAAATTCCTGTCCAAGAAAAAAGGCATCTGTCTTACAGGTCTTCTTGTATGGAGTCCTGGAACAGAATCTTGCCAGATGATTTTTCAGGGAGGATCCAAAGAGGTCTACTTGAGGAAGTTTCCCACAGATGGATCAAATCTTGGAAGACCCCTTGATCTAGTTTCCATTTGTGTAAGTCAGCCATTTCCTGCTCAGCTTATCTGCCATACAGTTTTGCTCTGACAGATTGTAGGATGCCTGTCATTTGAGAGTGTGCTGTTAAGCTATATATCAAGCTAACATGACTAGTCTGCAAAGGTGGTATGATTTGATTCCTCTTTGTTTGTTGATGTAGCATATGGCTGTGATATATTCTGCAACAACTTTAAGAGGTCCCTGGGACCAAAAATCATTCAGAGAGTTGAGTGCCTTGATCATTGCAAGTATGTGTTTTATATTTATGCGCTTGCATCTGTCCTTGGTGTTTTACATATCTTGCATTTTGAACCCTCCTGAAACTGTTCTCCAAGAAAAGTCAAAGGCATTTTTGGTGACTGACTGCTTTTGAACAAGGAGGTAGGGAACGTGACCCAGATTTAGGGATATTTGCTGTCTCCACCAAGTGTTTCCTCTTCTGATAAACTCCAGAGCTAGGATTTGAAAAGACAATGTATGTTGATGCTGTGTGGGTGGTGTGTTGCCAGGGGTATCATGAGATTCATAGATGACATGAGACCCAAAATCCTGAGTTATTCCCTCACAGTGAGCAATGTCCAGGTAGAAACACATCTAGATGTAGATCTATTTTTTCCTGTGGGAGAAAAGCTCTTTGAACTGATGTGTCTAGCTGACACTCAAGGAACACGAGCATGTGTGAAGGAGTAAAAAATACTTTTTTTGAAGATTGTCTTGGAACCCCAGTTTGTGTAAGAGATAGTGAGAGATTAACTCTTCAAAAAGTCTCAGCAAATATAAGCAAGTCATCTAAACATGGAAACATGTGGATATCCTGTAGCCTGCAATGAGCTAGGACTAGAGCTAGACACTTTGTGAACATTCTTGGTGCAGTAGATAGTCAAAAGGGTAAGGCAGAGGACTGATAATGTGATCTAGACACACAAAACCTTCAGAAATTCCTGAAGTCTAGATGAATAGGGATGTGAAGATAAACATAATTTAAGTCTAGTGTTTCTGGAACACTTGAATGAAGAAGAAGACATAATAGACTGTGAAGTGACATTATTTTGAACTTGGGTAGTATCACAAACAGGTTTAGGAAAGAAAGATCCAGAACTGGTCTCCAAGTAATTTCCTTCTTGGGTACTAAAACAACCTTGAATAAAAGTCTTTAAACAGAAGAGAAACTGTTTCAAGCAGGTCCTTGTATCAGTCCAAAGAAAAAGCACCCCAATCCCTTACCTCTTCAAGTAAAGAAGAAAAAAAAGTCCACTGTTAGGTATATGAAATGCAGGAACGAATCAAGTCCCATCTCTGCACCATGCCACTGACTCTCCTTTCTAGTTAAAAAATAATAATAATAAAAATATAGTTTTCTTTTAAACAGTAGTAAACTACTTGCTGCAAATATAGCAAGCAGTTGCTATAGTTTATAACCCTCAAGGAGCACTACAGCACTCAGGTTTTACTTCAAAAATAAGTTACCTTTTTTTTACTTTTAAACTGTAGCAAATTGCAGTTTGCTACAGTTTAGACCAGGCAAGTAGATATAAGTGCTCAGGTTTAAACACAACTGCAATCCTGGCTTTTAAAAGCTGGTATGCATTAAGGAGCAATTAGTATTGTCCAACTGTGAACCCCAGCACTTTGCACAGGGGGCAGTTGCCCCTATTGCCCCTCCCTAGCTACACTACTGTCTTTCCCAATCGGGAAAGGAGGAACTGGTCCTATCACTCCTTGGGATAGCATGTGATGAACCATAGGTGAAAATAAAAGAGTTTAGTTTGGAGGATGAGGAATTAGCCCCAAGAAGGGAGGAATTTCCTCACACTGCCATCTGTAACCTTGATGAATGACATTCTGAATGCATTTGTCTGTTACTAAAGACAAAAATGGAGATTAAGATTTTCTGGAAGGCAAAGGGGGTTCCTATAATCTTTTTGGAACTCCTTTGCCATTTCTTTGTAAAAGTCTGTTTACCTGTAATTTGCTGAGAAAAAATTTTTCCAAACTAATTGAGAGGATGGAGAATTCCTTAGAAAATTTGGAAGAGAAGGGCTGAAAATTTTTAAAGATTATTGTATTATCTTATCCATTTCCTCACACTTTTTGATTACCTCTGCAACAGAGTAACCACAAACTAAATTTCCATCCAAAGAAGAATTTAAAATGTCATTTTTTTTACATCATATAGGAGGTTCTGAGAACTTTACCAGGCAAATCTCCTCAAAACAGCAGCAGTGGCCATAGCTCTAGAAGAAATATTAAATGACTCATACACACACTATAACCAATGAGTAATGACATGCAGTTGAAGAAAGTAAATTATTAAAACTGATATTTTTCCTCACAAGAATCTCAAGAAGAAAGTGCAGACAAACATTCCTCAAGCTTTTACAATTAGTCAGAATAAACTTTAAACTCAAAAGCAAATCCAAGGTCAGCTAAATGGTCAAAACTATGACAAAAATAGAACCATAAACAAAACAAATGCTGACCAAATATCTTCCAATAAAATTGATCAATCACTTTTCTCCAGTATTTATTAGAGGCTTCTTCAGAATACATATAATGCTATGCAATCCTTTAAATAGCCATATAAACCATGTAATCAAAGTTGTGTACTATGGGGAATAAACTTCAGCATATGAGCCTACTAATTCAAAATTCTGAAAATCAAAGTTGCAGAACCATGTTCTTTCCCCAGTATTTATCAATAAAATTCCTATCCTTACCAGAAAGAGTAGGATTGGGATTAACTAAATGTTTAGCAGCAGTAGGATTAACTAAATCTATAGCTGCTGCTGTGTCAGGTTTGGGAAGAGTGTATAAAAACTTAGGGGACGGAGAAATTCTATACATTTTTCTGTCTTTTTAGGGCAGCTGGCTGGCTATCAGGAAAACTGCAGGCAGTGACACACACATTATCTAAAACTTGCAGAACTGGAAGAATGGGTGAAGGTTCTGGAAATTCCTTCTGTAGCAACTCATAGTATTTTCTGTGGGATTGAAAAGCATCAGTGTTCTCCCACTGAAAAACACTGGGACATTCAGGAAATAGTATTAGAGAAAGAGAAATAAGAAACTCTGCAGGAAGAATCAGAAACTGAGCTCTTCTTTGAGTCTGAATCAAGTATCTGTGGAGAAAACCATTTATCTGTCTCTTCATCTTCCTGTACAGATTCATAATCTTAAATCTCTTCAGGAAAAGAGGCATTCCTTTTTCTTTCATCAGAAACCACTTCATAAAAAGGATCAATATTCTAAAGTAAAATCTGAGCCACACAAAGTACAATACTCTTGCCTAAGGAAATTTGATGAGTAGCAATGTATGTTTAGTTTTTTTTTCTTTTTTCAGGAAATGGGCCAAATGCATTATTAATGGCAGCAGCAACTTCCACTGGGATGGATGCAGCATTCTGACAAAACAAGGACATATTTTCTGTTCCCCCTTCAAGGACCAACAAAAGTGGCTCTCCCTTACCCACTGAGGGGATCCTAGCAGCTGCAGAGGATGTGGCTAACCTCACATCCATAGTGGCTGTAGATGTTACACCAGAGGGATCCAGGGTAAAAGTTGAGTGGTCTGAGGAACAAACACTGGCCATGGCAAAGTCACCCACCTGCAGCTTAGGCAAATTGCTAGCCTGCTGTGATGGCATAGGCTTTTTGCTTAACCTTTTCTTTTTGTGGCTGGAAGAATGCCTGACAGTGGTATTGTCATTTGCTTCATGGTCAGTCCAAAACTGGTGTCTTTTCCTGGGAAAAACAAGCAGCAAAAGTCAGTAAAAATTAAAGGTCTTCAAACGTCACTTTTTTCACACAAAACTACAGTAAAATCCATGTTGAGATACTTTATCACCCCCCCCCCCAAATGTATATTAAACACAATTTCTGGACATAAAAATGTTTTTCAATTACTTTAAACAACTTTTAAACCAACAGGAAAAAAGTGTGCTTTGATTTATAAGTACAATACAGTCTCATGGCATAAATTCCTAGCTTAAGAATAACTTTCCCAAATAGGAAAGTATTAATATGCATTTTTTTATGTGGAAGGTTTTTCCACAAAGGGAACATATCTGCCCAGTAAAGGAACAGAACAAGCTGACTACTGATCCTCAAAAGCCTCGGCGAAGTGTACTCTTTGGTGAGAGGAAAACTCTGAAGGGCTTGGCATGCAAATATGTCTACTTATTCAGCTCAGCTGAAACTGACTGATGGTTTAGGAGTTTTGAAGATGTCCTGAAGCTTTGGAAGCTAGTTGGTTGGTTGTTAAATTGCATACAGGATGCAACTCAAGTAGCTAAGGCTAATGCAACAGTGATCATCTAATGTTATGGTAAGTTTATATACAAAACTGTACTTCTCCCTGAAACACTTGCATTCTTCAAAAAAATTCCATTTTAGCTTCAGAATGTACTGACCTTGCTTTGTCATTTGAAAAATGCTTTTGCAAAGACCTTTCCTTGCAGAGGCACTTTGTAGATTCAGGATGTGCTGATTAAGAATTCGCCTTGTTTTCTATAGGTCTTTCTACTTATCCATGGCAAGTTTTAGCCGAACATGTTGAAATTTCAGTCATTATTTGATGGTGTTTTTCAGATGTAACTACAAAATAAATGAAACACTGAGAAGAACATGTGAGTTTCAAAAGTACCAGCAACAAAGCTCCCAAATATCCATCTCCAAAATGTGAAGCACTACCTCTCCAAATGTGGAAGAAATGGAACACACTAACAACTTACTAATTTCAACTAAGAAACAAACAGGAAGGCTTAGCTGTGTCAGTTTACACTTAATGAATTAATATGATTCAGTATTACTCATCACAGGTATTAGTTAAAAAAATAGCAATAAAAATGTGACATACAATTTCAATGTAGAGCAAAATGTGGAACATGAATATTTTAAGCCTCACAATCAATAATAACCACATCATGAGGTAATTTTGAGTGGTATGACCAGGAATGATTGCATGTAAATGCTGTTTGCCTCATAGAAAATGTTTTTTAATTAAAATGTTAGTATATGGCAAACCATACTCAATAACTAGTTGGATTTTCTATAATAGATTTGAAATACAGCATTTTATTAGATTTGCATCATCTTTCCTGGGACACTGCAGTATTTCTTAATTTCAGCATCAACCTTACTATGCAGTTTCCCCTGAAGCTAATTTCCTATAGTTTTGTTTCATGATTTTTCACTGATACGAATTTTATGGTGTTAATTTTAACAGATGTTTTCATTTTTGTGGTTTGTGTAGTTTTCCATTTACTCACAGCCATGTTTTAACTCTTTCTGCCTGACCTCTTTCATTCTTACTAATCAGTGGAGCATATTATGGCTTTGGTGATGTGACTTATAAGGAGAGTTTGGCTACTGTTATCACAGTGGTGTAAGTTCAGTCTCGTTTATGATATTTAATAACAAGAGTTGGAAGTTTCTGTATAGTGCTTTATATGCTTTCATTTCCTCACCTGTCAACCATCTCCCCTTTCTCCATCTGATCTCAAGCTTCTTTGTTCCCATGTAAGAACACTCTGGACTCACTTTGGGTGACAGCCAAACGAGGGTGCCCTTATCCAAGTAGGTATAAAGGCTGCTTATCCTTTCTTTCTACAAACCATCCACTTTTTCTGCTGCCTAATTACACATAGAGTATCTTATCAATACCTAGACAATTATACTCTAAGTTTGCTTTCCAGTCCCACCCCATCAATCAAAGGGCCCAAAGAAAAGATATTATACATACAGACAGCAGAAGATTGTTTAGTTAACCTAACCCTGCAACTAGGTGGGTGGATGTACATAATGCATCACTGTTGTACTCACTAAACCTTTGTCATATGACTGCATACCTGAATGCACACACACAGTGAAGAGTACCCCATGGCTTGGTGAGAGGAGCACATGCCACAAAGATGTGTACAAAGCAGATGAACCTAACAGCCTAAAGAAAAATCCTGACTTCCTTCAAGAAGTTGGTTAGTAATTGCAGATTCTTGCCTCCTGAACCCAAATTTATTTAATATTTTTTTACTAGGAAAGAGCCCATTTTTCAGTAGAGGCCCAGAGAAACACTCCAGACATATGTCTTTGGAATGTAGGAGGAAACCCACACAAATACAGGGAGGACATGCAGACTCCACACAGAAGGCACCATACCCAAGAATCAAACCAGACAACTTCTTGCGGGGTGGCAACAGCAATAACTGTTGCACCACTGCACCACCCAAATGCATTCAAAAGCTAACAGTCAAGGGAACTAAATTGTCTATGTAATCCTAAGGTTTCAGTGGTAATTAAGAGATTTGTGGCAAATGGAGCAGGTCATATACATAGGAAAAGATGATCACTGTACCTTTCCTATTTCTTGCAAGATTATCCCTTGCCATTCACTTGTTATTGCCTCTTACTCCCTCATGTTTAAAACAGTATTTTCTTATCAAAATATCCCCCAATTTTGATTCACTTCTGACATAGTCAAGTTCTAATCAATCTTGTCATGTATGTTTTTAGTTTTAGTATAGGTATAAGTAAGCTGCTATTTTTAGATGGTATTTTTATAGTCAATTGTTTGCTTATTGTGTGATACTTGAAATGATGTAAGCAGAATTATATAATTGATTTAAAGTAAAAAAGAAATATTGTAAATGGATTAGTAGATTGTCAAGGAAAACGGGCCTATATTACCTAACTGAAATGTTGTCTTAGTGAACACTAAAACATCGACCCATAAATAGCAAAGTGTGTAAATACTGAAATAAGCAAACATCAAAAGTCTGGTTGTTGAATTAAAATAGATGGCCAACATCTGAAGCCTGGGTTGTTGGTGAGCAACATAAAGTAACTGAATATCACCTAACCAGGTGTATGTTGCATAATGGAAAAGTCTGTTAACTCAACAGACTTAAATTGAAAATGCTGTTCATTGACGTGCTCTTAGTGAGATCGCAGTACAGTGATGATCGTAAAGTTTGTCCTTCCCTCGCTGTAGTGTGACCTTGGAGATGGTATATGTAGTTAGGGGGGTGTGGGGGCTGTCCGAAATAGATGAAATACATTTTTGATGTAAGTGCCATTTGGTTAACAGAGTATCCAACTAAAGTGTGACACATATGAGTATATGTATGGACATAGTTTTGTATATGACTAACATGTATCTGATGAATGCAGTGACATCAGATGCTGCAGTTTCTGAGATTTGGCCAACTATGACAATTTAATGTGGTACTTTTCAGTGTTGAGGTATTTTGGTGTTTCTGTTGTTTGTAATTTATGTGTTGGTGTTTTCGCATTCGCTGAAATCACCTTTCAATTTGGTAATATAGATGCAAAAAAAACTATGACACGAAAAATGCCATACAGTTATCCAAAAACTATCTACAAAAGGAAGGAAGTTTTAACATGTATCAAATAATAATTGTCACATAAATCTATCATTTTTGATTTGGAAGGCAACCTTAGTAAACAGTGCAGTTATTCAAGTCCATCAGTGTGGAACAATACACACACACACACACACACACACACATATATATATATATATATATATATATATATATCTATATATCTATATATATATATATATATATATATATATATATATATATATATATATATATATATATATATATATAT